>NW_013546979.1:0-127254 GCF_000711695.1 Tilletiaria anomala UBC 951
GAGATGTGGGGGGTGGGGGTGGGGGGGCGGAGGGAGATGGTGTCAGCCATGCACTCTTCCGTGCGATATTGCGGCCAGGAACGGCACTGACCGAGGAAAACGATACGGGTGAGCCACTGCTCAGGTGTCATTGAAATTCCCCTTTTGCGCATCTCTTCGACGGTCAACTCCTCGAAATGCGCCGGTTCGGTGGAAAAGCTCGACTTGACCACCGAATCAGCAGCTCGAGCTGCGTCAGGTTCGGCGGCTCCAGCGTGGCTACTCGTGTTCGAGGCTGCGTCCGCTGGTGATGCTGTTGCTGTTGCTGCTCCGGCCAACGGTGCCGGTCGCGAAGGCGCCTTGGCATCGTATCCTGGCGGTGTGACCTTCTGCATCTGCCTGTCCTTGGTGCGCGGAAATGTCTCTGGGTGCTTGTACCTCGTCGCGACGTCAAAGCCCCACCTGGCGACGCGCATGAGGGCGATCGCGACGCGGTCGCCGACATTCTCCGGATTCCAGTGCGTCACCTTGACCGCGTGTAGGTCCTCTGCCGTGTAGACGGGGTTGAAGAGCGTTGGCGTGCGCCGCGCCGTATCGCTGCTCGGGTCTGAGCGCAACTTGACGGCTTCCGGGGGGGAGAGGGAAATGTACCTCTGCGGCTGCACAAAGCCGGACGTTGCGACGCACGGTCTGCGAGCGTGTTGGAGGTGGCAGCTGCGCTGCTGCTGCAAGCTGCACAGAAGAGCGCTTGAGGGAGCGTGCCTGTTATTTGTCGTTGGCAGCGATGTGCTGGTGGCCATCTGCCAAAGGCCAGCCTTCACCGCCAGCCTCGGCGCGCCTTGAGTGCCACAGGATGTGACCACTAGCATTGTAGTTTTGCTTTCGCGGTGCTCGTAATTGTCTTGTGATGAGTTCTGCTCGATGCTAGCATGCAGAAGGGTTTGTGAACCATGGGCGACCTATGACGCGATGCAATAGCAGTAGTATATATATATACACGTGGATGACCTTGCAGCGGATCATTCGAAGCCAGCAAGCACTCCTGCGATTGGAAATCAGGCCCGTACGCCCGGCCCGCCCACCGACACGCGCTCCGCACACCCGACGTTGCCAAAGCTGTCAACCAACTGGCGACCAAGACATATTCTATCTATTCAACGAGTGCAACAACAATTAGCCAGCTGCCAGCACATCCGTCCTCCGTTTCTCGGCGAGAGCAGGCTACGGACACATCGCTGTACACACATATAGTCCGTGCCCCGCGCCAGGCAGCGCACCTGACCATCGAACGACGGACACAAACGGGATGGTCAACAAAGATGATGTCAGCTTTCCTTTCCACCCCGGCCCAGGCCAGCTTTCCTCTGCCCCCACCCCTTTTCCTCTCCCGTACTCTATGCTCTATCCTTTATGCTCTGTGTGGCGCATAGGAGAGCTTATGTGGCAGTCACGGCTGGCAAGTACAACGGGGGCACGGCACGGCCTGTCGGAACCGCCCGGGAAAAAGCCCCGAAGAATATGTCGCCGACCATTTTAAGCAAATCGCATGGCGGTGAAAAAAAAAGAAAGAAAGAAAAAAGTCGCCGTCCCGGTGGTCTCCGCCGTTTCGTTGAGCGAACAGTCGCAGCAACGGACGGCGGATGAAACCGCTTTCGTCGCAATCGAAATGCGCCGCTCTGGTCCTTGATCATAGCTCTTGCTCGCCGCGCGTACATACTCTCATAGCAACGATGATCGCAACGAGCGCTGGAGGGTGCGGCATTTGAGAGCCCCCTAACCCCCCCCCCCAATCCTCAGCTCACGCTGCAGGGAGAAAAACTGGCAGCAACACTGGCCGTCGGCTAACCCTACACCTGTTGGCAGACGACGGTGACATGCCATCGATCATCCCAGACTTGGCGACTGGTCGTGTGATGGTGGCGTGGCGCTATTGACCTATTGCGTGTAGCACCACGAGGGCAAATGCGTCCACCTGCCATTCGCAGAGATGGCTGATGAATGATGCCGCGTGGCGTGGCACCTGCGTCCATGCCCACCAGCCCCGTGATCGACGCCGTGCCGGCACCAGCCATCACCTGTTAAGCCGACGTAGCTCTCTCTCTCTCGGCCGATTGACAGAAAGCGCCAACCTCTGCGCATGGTCAGAACGCAACGTCACGGGGTCTCGGTGTGCATGCCTCCACCTAAGCTCGTGGTGTGTCAATGCAACTCTGCTGGTTGCGGCTTGACAATACCCCCCGTCGGCCGGTGACAGTTTGATCGATCGCTTATCGCTGTGTCGTGCATTCCAACTTTGGGTGTGAAGAGCTAGCACCAGCAAGGCCCTCTGCGCGCTCAACGAGCGAATCGAAACAAAGCCATCAGCAATGTCAACTGCAGCAGTAAGCAGGCTTGCCTACGACTTCTAACTATACCCAATGCCGAGATTCCGATGCGATGCGATGACAATACAGTTGTACACGAGGACATGTGGGGTGTGATGCTGAACGATGCATAATATATCGAGTTTGTATGTGTGTTTTATAGGTGTGCATGCAAGGAGCAAGCGCGGTGATGATCACGCCCTTTATTTCCCCTTTCCCTTGCTGTTGCCAGACGGTTCTGATCCAGATCCAGACGCAGACCCAGCGCCGCCGCCTCCTTGCGCCGCCTTCTCATGCTCGACGACATACGCCACCTGCACCTCCACGCCCGCTCTGAGCAGGAGGTCGATCCACAGCTTCTGATTTTCGCGCAGGTGGTCGCCCGGGCCCTTGACTTCTACAAAGCGCACGCGCGGCTTAAAAGCTCGTAGCGCACCACCCGCGGTGGGCCTCCTCTTCCTGTCCCTCGTGCTTTCCGTCTGCAACGGAGGGAGCGCAACAGCAGGAGCTGTCGCTGATGCTAGGGATGCCGAAAAGTCCACAGGCGAGTCCGAAGACGCCTCGGCATCGAGCGCGGCTTCCTGCAATTCATCTCCTTTGCTTTCCTGTTCTTCTAAATGGTTCCGATGCCGCCAGATGCAGAGATCAGGTAGGCCGCTGGAGCAGTGTTCCCACTCTTCGCTGAAGACCTGGCAGATGACAGAGAGCGAGTAGCCGCCCAGGCACTGTGTATGTTTGGCGTAGAATCGTGAGCAGGCGCTGCCTCGATGCAAGCCGCAGTCGCGGAACGACTTACCTCAGCGATCTCTAGTAAATCTTTCAGCGGGTACGTGTCCCAGCGACACCCAACTGCCCAAGTTTTTCTCGGCCGCTCCCTCTCGTCGGTCTCTCGGATGAGATCCAACCCGCCGTCATTCTGGATCCGGTGGAGGCGTTGTCTGATGTCCGCGCCGCGCGAGACAGCGAACGCATCCGTATTGATGTCGAGGGGCGCGTTCTGGTACGCCGTCTCAAAGGCGCCTTCGATGGGTTGATAGATGATATCCCACATCAATAGAACGTACAGCATGACCAGCACACCCCCTTCGCTATGGTAGCTGACGGAACATAGCGTTGGCGGGAGCCTGCTCAGCCATGCGAACACGAGAAGTGGAAAGGAAAAGCGGAGATCAAACGCACCCTTTGAAACCCTGCATGGCGTAATGTTGGAGACACAGCGCCTCTACACGACAAGGCTGCCCATCGAGTCCGCGCCATACGGTCGCCATGCTCTCTTTGGTCTCCTTACGTGTCGTCTGATACTCATCCCCAGCGGATAAAGGGAGCGGCGCGCTGCTGCCATCTTTCACAGGACTGACATTGCGAGGGAGAGAAGGCGGGGCAGCCGTCCCTGATGCAGCCGAGACGCGTCGCTCAATTTTGACTTGCTTTTGCAGCGGCTTGCGAAGCGTGAAGTTTTTGCCGATGCCATCACCAACCAAGAGTGATTCGCTGGACGAGTTGGCACGGAGCGCCGGTCGTTTTTCGGGGGGCATCTGCCTCTTGATGGGCCGGCCGAAGAGATCGAGTCTTTGCTTCTCTACGAGCATCTGATCCAGCCGGACGCCAGAGAAGGTGACCTCGGTGCACTGCTGCAGCTTTGCGTAGCTGAAATCATGCTGCTCTGCAAAAGGGATGCGCAGCGCCGACTCGAGTCGCTTGATGCGCCGTTGCAGCATGTCGTGGTAGATGATGTGCGTATCTGGGTCCTGCAAACCGCGCATGCACACTTCCAGCGCGGCTTTGCGCCCTGCCGTCTTGTCGTCCGAGTACTGCATGAGGATCAGCGCCAATCGGTCGTACCACTCGCCCCGCTTGCCGCGTCGGAAGGCCTTTTGCGCCAATAGCGCGCGCAGGACATCCTTCTCGCGCTCGTACAGCTTGAAGCGTCCGAGGCAGTAGATGCCCTTGTCGATGATGCGCGTGAGCACCCAGCCGGCGTGTAAGCGCATGCGATGATACGTCAAACGGTCGACGCCTTCGAGCAACGTCTCGCAGTCCACCACCACCGCTTTCCAGTCGTCCCAGACGCTCTCAAACAGGCGATACGCTTTCTCCAAAGCCTCCTTGCTTCCGTCCCAGTCAAGCAGCTGCTCCATCTCCGCTTGAAGCACGAGCGCCGCCTCATACGCGAGCAGGTGTTGGCGCGTCGGCCACAGGCATGGGGAGCGCGCATACTCATAGACAGGATAGTTACGTTTTTGCGAGCGAGCCAGCACCGCCCCCGTTAACACCGAGGCACCTTGCAGCACGTTTCCGCGGTAGTACACGAGGGCCACACGATCGATCAGTTTTCGCGCTATCGGGCTCAGGCGCACGCAACGGCCGATGAGGTTCGCCAGCTCGACCTGCAGGACAGCCTTTTGGTTGTTGCGCTTCGTCGGCAAAGATGTCGGTGCACCGTCAGCATTCTTTGTAGCAGGACCAAAGTTCAACGTCGTCTGATGCCTCTTGTTGGCGGGAGGCTTCATGCTGCCTCCCTTCTTCGTAATAGGCTCTGCAGCCTCGCCGTCGAAGCCCAGCAAACCTTGAGTCTTGGTCCTCAATAGTGTCTCGATGATCTTCTGCTTTGTCTTGGCCGCAGGCGTGAGGCGCTGCATGCTCTTTGCGAGCGTCTTAAGCTCCTCGAGCGTTAGCATGTTCAGGATCGGCTCCATGTCGACGTCCAAATCTGCTTCGGAAATGGCGAAACGAAGCGCTACTTCTCCATCTGCTGCTGCTGTTGCTCCAGCCATCGTGTCCTTGCCGGCGGCGTCATTCTCTATAGCTGAGGCATTGCCCGTCGGCGCTGGCTGCGGCAGCACGCGCAGCTCACACAGCTCCAAGATTGCCGCACCCATATCCTCGACGTCAGACGCATAATCGAGCTTGTTGAGCCTAATCCACATATCTTTACGCTGTAAGAGCCTCGCGAGCATGTAACGTGACTGATAACTCAGCGCATGATACGCCTGCAGTAGGCTTACTTCGTGCTCCTCGAACAGGTGCGCTTCGCCAGACAGAACAACCTGGATCATCTCGCCGAGGATGGTGGGATACATCGACTCTTGGTACCGCTGGAAAACTTCAGGATCCGACTCCCGGGAATAGGGCGTGGCTAGCCGGTTACACGAGGTGGAACTGGATGTTCGACTTGACTCATCCGAAAGTGTGCGCACAGGAATCGGTTGGGACGACAAAGCGTGCACGTCGTGGACGCGACCAGTAACTGCTCCGTCCTCGTTGTCAAAATCGATCGCGATTGGGTTCCGCTCTATCCCGGCGCTTGTCACTGAAGCTGCGCCTATGCCGACTTTCTCCTGTTGCAATGTAAGAAGCGTCGAGGTACCAGCAAAATGCAGGTCAAAGAGCTCTTCAGTCGGCTGCTCTGCGTCTGTAGGTATCGCAGCATCGCTCTTCGTCGTCAGGGACGCACCTGATCGCGCTTCTTGGCCCTGGCCCTGGCTTTCTCGCCGTCCATGCAATAAGCGACTTTTGAGATCCTGCTCGCGCTCCTCCTGCTCACGCTGCCATCTGCGCTCTTCTTCTTCCCTGGTCTCTGCTACCGCTGCACTGGAGCCAGCGTGCGCGGCACGAACGTCATCGCGGTTGAATTGGTCGCTGTACTGCCACGCACTCGAGGAGCTGCCGTGCGCTGCGAGCGGTGTGGAGAATGGTGTTTCGCGACTTTGCTCACACTCTAGACGTCGCTGTGAAATGAGCGCCTGGGCTCGCGCACGCTCTGCTGCTTCCCGCGACATGGCTTCCTGCTGCTTAGGCTTCAGCCGCTGGGAGCTCGATTGTGCCGCACGACTCTCCCCTGACGAGAAGTTTGGGCCAGAAGGGAGGTTGAAGTGTCGCAAATGAGCCCTTCTCTTGTCATTTTCCCTGTTCAGAGTTGTCGCATCGCTCGCGGAAGTGAAAGAGAAAGCTTCACGAACGACATTCATGGGATCATGCTCCTTCTTGCGCTTGGAGTCCTTGTACGCCTCCCTGAGCTTCTGATGTTTGCTCTTCGTGCGCTCATTGCCGGGAATCAGATCGGACGAGGAGTACCATGGTGACATCTCGGGCGCCGGCTGGGAGAGGTACGCTCGATCGGCTTTGGATGAATTTTCTGCTGACGATGATACCTGCTTTGAGGCTAGGCTAGCGTTGGAAGGTTCCTGCGTGCACGCTCTCTTCGACGGTCGGTTCTGTAAGTTGAGAAGAGGGGAGGGTTTGTTTCCTATTCTCAACGATGAAGCAATAGCCTTGCACTTGCGCCGGACTCACGTTGTCTTCGAGATGCGCCCAAAAATTGATATGCCCGGCACTGTCAAAGGTGCGCTCCAAGTTGTCTGCATCCGCACGGCCACCAAGCTTTTCGAGTTGGCACTCGTCGTATTCCTTCAGCGCACCCGCTTTTCCATCAACCTCCCTCTCTGCCGCTCTCAGCCGCCTTTCCTGCTCGCTACCGCCGGAAGCACGACCCTTGTTCCGACGCAGCAGCTCCAGCCGACGCTCCGAGTCGGCCTGCAGCGATCTGCCTTCAGCGGCTTCCGCCGCAAGTCGAGCGGCCTCCTCATCGCGTCTTACCCGCTCGATGTTCTCTCGGTTGTATGGGTGGTACGACTTGTGGTGCGCCAGATGGAGCGGCATGGTGTCGGCTCTGCGCCTACCGAATACGATAGCGACTTACGGCTTCGACACACGATGCCGCAGGGCATACGAAGAAACGGCCTTCACTGTTGCCACGACTTTCGACGTCCCGATCAGCCAAAGTGGTGGTCAGTCAGCAAAAACCTCGAGCTGCATACCTGGTCGGCCGTATGCTTGAAGCTTCCTGCTCGACCTTGGAAGTCCCACAGCTGCTGGCAAAAGGCATCGAGATCTGTTAAATGAGTCAACCTTGTCATGTCGCCCAAGGGAACGCAGGTCGTGATGCAATATCGAGATTAGCGCTGTATTGATTGAGACGGCTTCTTTGCTTTTCTCGCCGTATCTACATCTCATCCATTCCTACTTTAAAAAGCGGCCTCTTGGCGCGTCTGGGTGAGAGACCCCACGCGTTGACGCCGCGAGAATTCTACATCACTGTGCCCCGCTATGAACCGTAAGCCCCGTAATAGACCCATTTGGCAAGGTGCGCATCCTCGTCCCGGCTCCCGAAGTCGAAGATACTCCTACTCTGGCCGGGTTCGTCTTGATTCTGCGGTGCTTGTAGCGCATAAAAACGGATATCATCTACAGACTTCAAGATTTCAAATGCTACGCCATGTCCCACGAAACGAATGGAGCTTCGAGCAAGGCGGTTATAGCATGGTTGAAGCGTGGATAAAAGGATGCACCATGATAAAGTTCCTATTGGACCAGACCGTGCATTCACGCAAATTTGAGCACACCTTTGGCGCCGTACAGGAACCAGCAACTCGGTAATAGACACTTCGTAGCGGTCCTCTCGCGCAAGTTGGACCATGTACGTTTGCGTGCCCATATAGATGTGCCGAGCTGCCCCGCCTTCCGTCAGCATCGCCAAGAAGCCGGGAAGCACGTGGCGTTGATATGAATGATACGTGATTATCACGTTTGCTGTTCTATTCGGGCGAGCGAGAGCGACTTCAGGCGACTAGAAGTCACGATCAGAAGGTGAGGAGAGGAAGGCTGCTACTGGTTGGAATCGAGCGTCGGAATCTGGAGCGGAGAGGCAACCCTGCATTGAAGGAACCCTACACGCCGAAGGGCACTGCGACAGTCAAGTCGGGTCACCCGGCATCCGCAGATGCCGCGTCCGCGCGCCCCGTGTGCCCCGTGTGCATCTTGAACACTGACGTAGTGCCTTTCCGTGGCTGGCAGGCCAGGCAATCCTGGCTGCGATTACTACTTACCTAGGGGCTTCTCATAGATCAACACCTGCATCTCGTTCAGTCCACCGTACACTCCCGTCGACCATCATTATCGCCCTGCAGCGAGAACCTCCCGGAGTAGTGCAACCTTCCGTATCGCCGTCGCCTGCTCGCTCGCTCGCTCGTGGACCTCAGCGCAGGATTGACGTGCATCGATTCAAGCGCCGTGTTGTGCGCACGCGCACCGCGTCGCCCGTTCTCTCCCACACACAACAAGCGCACATAGGCAGGGGGCCTCCCCGCGCACAATAGAATCCCGCACAGCCCTCGTCTGCAGCTCTCACAATGGCGCAGCTCGCGCGGACCAAGACAAAAAAGGGACCAGCGCTGGCGCTGGCTGGCCTCGAGCGTCCCGGCGCGTCGAGCGCCGCGTCCGCGTCAGCCGCAGACGCTGCCGCCGCCGCCGAGTTTGCGTCAAAGAAGTACGTCTGGGTACCCGACAAGCTCGACGGATATGTCAGCGGCTGGGTAGTGCGCGAGGAGGAAAGCGGTAATGTCAGCGTTGTCTCGCTTAGTGCGGACGGAAGCATGAAGAACGTCGCGACGGACGACTTGAGTAAGATGAACCCGCCGAAATTCGAAAAGGCCGAGGACATCGCCGACCTGACGTTCCTCAACGAGGCGAGCGTCGTGCACAACCTCCGGCAGCGCTACCACAGTGGACTAATCTACGTAAGTGATGCGAAGGTATAGCAGGGGTTTGTGGTGTCAGCTCTAATCCTCCCTACGTCTGTAGACCTATTCTGGCCTCTTCCTGGTCGCCATCAACCCGTACCACTCGCTGCCCATCTACACTGACGCGATCGTCGCCGCGTACAAGGGCCGACGGCGTGAGGAGAACGCGCCACACGTCTTTGCGCTCGCCGATGGCGCGATGCGCAACATGCTCGAGCACCGCGAGAACCAGAGCCTGCTCATCACGGGCGAGTCGGGTGCTGGAAAGACGGAGAACACCAAAAAGGTCATCCAGTATCTCGCCGCCGTTGCCGCGGACACCGCGAGCGGGGCGCCGTCAGAGGCGGGGAATGCGCGTGACACAAACCCCGGCGCCGGGCTCAGCAGGAGCGGGTCGAGCAAATACGTAATGGACCAGCTCCGCGGTGTCGAGCCGATCGGCATGAAGCGCCTTGGTCTGCTCGAGCGGCAGATCCTACAGGCCAACCCGATTCTCGAAGCGTTCGGCAACGCACAGACGATCCGCAACAACAACTCTTCGCGTTTCGGAAAGTTCGTCCGCATAGAGTTCACCAGCATGGGCGCCATTGCCGGCGCGAACATCGATTGGTACCTGCTCGAAAAGAGCAGGGTCACGAATCGCAGCGAGAAGGAGAGGAGCTTCCATATTTTCTATCAGCTGCTGCGCAGCAATGAACGGGAGATCAAGTGTGAGTGACCGCAAATATATCCGAATCCTTGCTCATTATTCTCACGCGATCGACTCTCTCTGTACATCGATGTCTGCAGCGAAACTGCTTTTGACCAGCTCACCCGAGGATTATGGCTACCTTAAGCACACACGCAAGCACGTCGAAGGCATCGATGACCGGATCGAGTTTACGGCGCTGCGCGACGCGCTGCAGACCGTCGGCTTCACGCCCGATGAGCAGTTCAACCTCTTCCGCGTCGTCGCGTCAATCCTGCAGATCGGAAACCTGGAGCTGGACGACAGTCGCTCAGGGCAGGAGCATGCACGCTTTACGAACGCGTCGCCGCAGATCGAGAAGGTGTGCCACGTGCTCGGCGTGCCCGAAGCTGAGTTCACCAACGCGCTCGTTCGGCCGCGCGTCAAGGCTGGCCGAGAGTGGGTCACGCAGGCGCGTACGCGCCGCCAGGTGATTGACGAGATGGCCGCACTGTGCAAGACCATGTACGAAAAGACGTTTGCGTACATTGTCGATCGAATCAACAAGGCGCTCGACCGCCCAACGAGCAAGAGCACCTTCATCGGCGTCCTCGATATTGCCGGCTTTGAGATCTTTGAGATCAACTCGTTTGAACAGCTCTGCATTAATTACACGAACGAGAAGCTGTGAGTCGGTCGGATACGATCGGAGCTTACCGCGTGCGCCCATGCTGACCTCACATCCTACCCCCTCGCTAGGCAACAATTCTTCAACCATCACATGTTCGTACTGGAGCAAGAGGAGTACGCGAGAGAAAATATCGAGTGGGACTTTGTCAACTTTGGCCTTGATCTACAACCTACGATTGACCTAATTGAATCGACCACCCCGATCGGTATTCTCTCCTGCCTCGACGAAGAGTGCATCATGCCCAAAGCGACAGACATCACCTTCACCGAGAAGCTAACCCGCATTTGGGGCACGGCCAAGGACGGTAGCGCAGTGGATAGCGTCGGGGCTGCGATCGCAGCCGAGCGCGGTGTAGCGCACGGCTCGACTAAGTTTGCACCTGCTCGCTTCGCCCAGGGCTTCACTGTCAAGCACTATGCCGGTGCCGTCGAGTACCGCACGGACGGGTGGCTCGACAAGAACAAGGACCCGCTCAACGATAACCTCACGCGCGTTATGTCCGAGTCGACCGATCGCTTCATCGCGACACTCTTTGCCGAGTATGCCGTTGAGGACGACCTGCCCATCTCTGCCGCCAGCGCCGGGCCCGCACAAGGCGCCGGGCCCAAACGGCGTATCAAGCGCGGCGCCTTCCGCACCGTCAGCCAGAGGCATAAGGAACAGCTTGCGTCGCTCATGACGCAGCTCGGCTCGACACAGCCGCATTTTGTCCGCTGCATCGTGCCCAATTCGGAAAAGAAGCCGGGAAAGATCGAGGTGCCGCTCGTACTGGAGCAGCTGCGATGTAATGGTGTGCTCGAGGGTATCCGCATTGCCCGTTTGGGGTATCCGAACCGCCTGCTCTTCTCCGAGTTCCGCAACCGCTATGAGGTGCTCACACCTGGCATCATCCCGCGCGGCTACATGGATGGGCGCAAGGCGTGCCAGCGGATGGTCGAGGCGCTCGAGCTCGACCGCGCAACTTTCAAAATTGGCACATCCAAAATCTTCTTCAAGGCCGGTGTGCTCGCGGAAATGGAGGAGCGGCGCGACAGGCTCCTCTACGACATTTTCTCGCGCTTCGAGGCTGCTTGCCGCATGTTCACCGCGCGGCGGCAGATGAAGAAGATCCTCAATCGCGCTGCTGCAATTCGCACGATCCAGCGCAACGCCCGCGTCTACGCCCAGCTGCGCGAATGGCCCTGGTGGCAACTGTACACCAAGGTACGACCGCTGCTCAGCGCGACCCGTCACGACGAAGAGCTCAAGCGCAAGGAGATGGAGCTTGCGCTCGTCACCGAGCGGGCCCAGCGCGATGAGCAGGAGAAGCAGAAGCTGGAGGCGCTCAAGCACTCGCTCGAGGCAGAGAAGAAGAAGGTCGAGGATGCGCTAGAATCCGAAAGAGCCTTGTTGCTTGACAAAGACCAGCTGCTGCAGAGGTCCAAGGAGCGAGAATCAGCTTTGGAGGAGGATTTGGCGGCCATGCAGGCTGACGTCGACTTGCTCGAATCGCAGCTGGAACGCGCCATGTCGGCCCAGCAGCTGGCGGAACAGTCGCACAAAGAGCTCAAAACCGCATTCGACGCTGCTGCTGAGCATCTCCTGCGGCTAGAGTCCGACCAAAAGGTCTGGGCAGAGCGTGAGCTCGAGCTGTCCGGACATGTCGACCAGCACAATGCGGACCTCGAGCGGCTACAGGCGGAACATGCCGCTATGCAGTCGGAGAAGGAAGCCCTGCAAAGGAAGCTGGCCGAGCGAGAAGAGGACGTCGAGCGTGCGCAGGCAAGAATGGCTTCCGCTGTCGCTGACCTCGAGAAGCGACTTGCGGATGAGAGTGCCGCCAGGGAATCTGAGAGAGTCCGTCTCAGCAGCCTGGAGACGCAGACGCGCCAATCTTCGCATCAGCTGGCAGAGCTAGCGCGTGCTTCGAGTGCCCATGAGGAGGAAGTTAAGAAGAAGCAGAGCGAGCTCGGGCAGCTACGTGCCCAACTCAACACCTTGCAACAGGAGCGCGACCTACACATCAAGACCGCCGCAGACCACAAATCCAAGCTCGATACGGCACTCTTTGATCTCAGCGCAGCTCGCTCTGAGCACCAGCAGACGGCCAAGGTGCGAGCCCAGCTGCAAGCAGAGCTCGACGAGACGCGCAAGTTGATGACGGCCAAGTCCAGCGAAGATGAGACGCAAAAGCAACTGCAGCGGATGCAAGCTGAAGAGCTTGCCACTCTCCGTCAGCAATTCTCCCAGGTCCAAGGAGATCTTGCGCGTGCACAGCACAGCTCTACTGAGGAGACCAACAAACTAAAAGCTGAGGTTGCTGCGTTGCGCGAAGAGCATGCTGCTGTCTCTCGCGATCACGTTGATGCGTCCACCAAGCTCCAAGGCCACGAGAAGAAGCTCATGGACATGAGTGCAGCTCTGACTGTAGCTGAAACCGCCCGACGGACAGCCGAAGGCGATATGCGGGGCATTCAAGACAAGCATGAGGCCGCACAGGCAGCGCTGAGCGAGGTCAGAAAGGCGAGAATGGACCTTGAGCGTCAACTCGCCGCCGCCACGAGCAAACATCAAGGCATGGAGGATGCGTTGCTCGAACTCGAGCGAGCTCAGGCAGAGTGGAAGACGAAGCATGAGCACATCTCAACAGAGCTGTCGGCCGAGACCAAGCGGCGAGAGCTTCTACAGAGTGCCGTCAAGCAGCATGAGCGGCAGATCGGCACATTTGGTCAGCAGATGACGACTAAAGACAATGAGCTGGCTCAGCTGAAGGAGCTGCTCGGCAACACCCAGGCGGAGCTCAAGAAGGCGCAATCCATGACCAACAAGACTATCGTCGAGCACGTGCATGTGCTAGAGGAAGCTAAGAAGTATACGGACCGGCAACTGGCCGAGACGCAGAGCAAACTGCAGGAGCTGGCGCATTATACAAAGACTCTCGAGAAAAGCAAGGCGCGTCTGCTGTCAGACAACGAAGACTTGACCCGTGAGCTCAGTCAATTACAAAAGGGCGGCAGCAGCATGGCGATGCGAAATGCCGAGCCTGCGTCCAAGAAGCTTGAGGCGGAAGTGAGCAAGCTGAGTGCTCAGCTAAAGGATGCCAGGAGGGAACGCGACGAAGCTCTCTCCAACGCACGGCGAAAGGACCTTCAAGTCGACGAGTCCCTCAGCCGCACCCGGCAACAGTATGAGGCCCGCATCAACGAGCTTGAGAAGGAGCTCAAAGGCTCGCAAGCAGCTCGAGGCCATACCTTCATGAATTTAGAGGAGTTGGTGAAGCGGAGTGCACAAACTGGCGGCGATGACTCTTCTTTCCGTCGACGACTCCTTGAAGAGCTTCGCATGGGACACGATGAGCTAGAGCAGGACATTGCAGCAAAGGCGGATCTGCTGCGGAACCACAAGATGAACGGCTCGACTCCGAAAAAGGAAAAGCCGATCTACGCCTTTGGTAATGTCACTCCATCGGGTGGGAACGTGAAGCGCGCGTCGCTCCAATTTGGTGGCAGCGGCGCGACAGCCCAGTTCGCTGCCGAAGATGCACAGCGAGCACAGGCAGATGCGCAAAGCTTGCGCAATCAGCTTACCGCCCTGGAGCTTCAGCTCTCTGCAGGTCAGAGGGTGCGTTCCCATCTCGAGGCCCAGGTGCGAGACCTGACAAAGGATATCGAGGCACGTGGCGGCGCCTCGTTCTCCATTGAGGCTGCGCGAAAGAAGCTCACCCAAGATAATGCTCGTCTTGCCGAGCTGCTGCGGGAAGAGGCTGAAGCGCGCAAGTCGGCTGAGGTCGCGCTGATGAATGGCGAAGCGTCGCTGCGCAAGGAGTTTCAGGAGCGCCTTGCCAATTTATCTGGCGATGCACGTGGTGAGGAGATGCGTCGAGCACTCCTTCGTCAACAAAAACAGACAAGCGGGGAACTTCAGCATGCGCGCGAGGATCTTGCAAATGCACATCGGATCCGAGCCGCGATGGAAGCCCAGATTGCCGACATTCGTCAGCAACTCGACCATGAGCGAATGAGCCGCAATGAAGAATTGATGGAGAAGCGTCGCCTCCAAACGCAGCTGCAAGAGTTGCAGATCAACTCCGCTTCTTCTTCACATGCTGTTGCCGAAGCTCACGATGCCGCGCGCATGTACAAGGCCAGGGCCGACGACTATCACTCGCAGCTGGAGAACCTAGAGATGGAGAAGCTCAAAGCACAGAAAGCGGAGAACTTTATCAAGCTCACACTCGCGGACACGGAGCGCACCCTGCAGGACGCATTTGCTGAGCGCAAGGCAGCTGAGGAGCATATCCAGTACCTCGAGGCGCAGCTGCGCGAGTTCCGGGCTCGCCTCGGACACCAAGGCATCGACTTCCACCAGGTAGAGGAGATTAGACGTCGTGCAGCCGAAGAATTCGACACGGAGCGACGGCGATATCGGGCGGATATCGACAGCCGCGATGCGGCGCTGCAAGACAACCGGATCCGCTTTCAGCGTGAGCTGGAGATCGTCACGGCAGAGATGGAAGCGCACCGAACGGCACTGAGCGAGCTGCGCAGTGAGAACCGCGAACTGGTTCAGCAGCGGGATGAGTTGCGAATGCAAGTGGAGGACACACGCTCTTCGACTGGAGGCTGGCAGAAGGAGAAGAGCATGCTTGAGGGCAAAGTGCAGGATTTGATGCAAGCATATCAGGAGTCTCTGCAGGGTCAGCGCGATGGCCAGGCGCAGTCCGCCACCCTTTTGTCGCAGATCCGTGACCTTCGGTCGACATTGGACGAGAGCGAGCTGAAGTACTCGCAACTGCAAGCTGCGTGAGTGCATTTCGATTGATCCATCGTACGCATTCGCTAATTGAACATTTTGCAACTTTTGCTCTTTGCAGGTACAATTCGCTCGTACAAGAAGCTGGCGTAGATGAGGAAATGATCGCGTCGCTGCAGCGGGCGGTGGAACGGTACAAGTCGCAGGCGGATGAGCATATGGCCAGTTGGCGCAAGAACACGCGCGATCTTGAGCAGCAGACGGCGCAGCTGCGTTCGCAGGCGACGCTTCGTCGGCCTGGTTCGAGCACACCGGCAGAATCCGCGATTGGGTCCACCAGTCCATCGAGGATGTCCCGGCAGTACTGAGAGGGAGGTGTCGAAGGGGAAGAGATGTCGATTGCGCGACCTATTCTTTGGCGCGTTATGATTCATTGCCGCAACTTGTTATGTATGCATATGCAGGCAGGATATGAATAATGTCCATGTAACGATGTATTGAGCGCCTGCGGCCAGTGGCGACTGGCGAATCTCGCTCGGCTGGAGGCGTCTAGAGTGCATACGGCGAGCCAGGCCAGGATGACGAAATGGTGCGTGTTTAGTGAGTATCCAAGAGGCGAAGGGAAACTACTCTTTCATCCAGCATGGAACCCGTGGGCTCGTGACCTGGCCTCCAAAGGAAGCAAGGGTCAAATCTAGCTTTACTAACTTGAGCAGGCTGGCCCTCCCCGCGTTTTTTTGCCGAGGTGACCGGAAAATGTGTGGGCCCCCGCCGGAAACCCCGGAAACACGGTGACTTCTGAGCCCCAGAAAGGCCCGAAAAGCCACCGTGTTTAGGTCTCAGGCCTGGTCCCTGAAGGGGTTCCCCGAGGTGTTTGGTTCCGTGGCCCGGTATTTGCCAGGTTTCCTGCTCCAGTTTTTTGACGAGAAAGCTGGCGGCTCCGGCAGAGTGCCTTAGCCGGGATGAGGCATGAGCGCGTTCCCGTGCCCGGCACAATCTATCCCTGCTCACTGTCCCGTCTCACTTTCAGGCACGGCCGGAAGAAGCGATCATTCTCTCCACGGGGACCCACTTTCCAACGGTGCACTCGTCTCCCCACCTCAATTCAACGCACTCCTCATGGCTCGGCATCTTTGCAGGTTGCACAACGGCCAGACATCATCCCTTCTTCGCATGCCATGTACTCGGCGGGCAACTAACCCGCCGCCTGCGGAACAATCTCCCGTCGAACCGCGCACCCCCGCTCTCTGCATCTCGCCCTGCGTCACCGATCCGCATTCCATCACGGTCGACATGACGGCGCAGCAGCACGACGAGCTCGTCCGCTCGCAAGTTACCGAGTCGAACCGGCGCTTCAGCACAGGTTCCGGCGGGCGCAAGCCGCCGGTGGATCCCGCAACGGGAAAGCTCATTCCACGCTCGAGCTGGTGGGGCTTCGACCGGGTCGCGTGGAGCAATACCAAGGCCATGTCGCTCACGTTCGACATCTGCGCGGTCTCGTGCTTCCTCGTGTTCAACGCGTCTCAAATCGGCAGAGACTTCTACCACTGGCTCAACGCCAACTACACGCCGTTCCAGATTGATTTCTACTGGACCTTCGGCATCACCACCGTCCTGTACTGGGCCTTCGCCGTGCTGTACGCCGTTGTCGACTTGACATCGTGGCCTGCCGCGGTGTTCCAGTACAAGGTGCAGCCGTTCCAGCGTGTGGGCTTCAAGGAGTACGGGAAGATTGCCGTCCGAGTCCTGTGGAACCAGGCGCTTGTCACGCTCCCGCTTGCTTACTTCAAGGCCAGGCTGAAACCGAGCGACGCGCGCGTCGAGACGCTCCCCGGTCCACTGACGTCGATCGCCGTCATCATCTTCAACATTCTCTGCACCGAGATCGGCTTCTTCTACGTGCACCGCTTCCTGTGAGTGCCAATCCTCGCTCTCTCCCTTTCTCTCTCTCTCTGTCTGCACTGGAGGAGAATGAAGCAACTTAGTCGCGACTCTTCTGCAATTATCACAGACACTCTCCGGGGTATTACCAAAAATATCACAAGCAGCACCACGAGTACACCGCCCCCGTCGGGCTAGCAGCTACGTACTGCACAGCAGTCGAGCATCTATTCTCTAACCTGCTTCCCAACACCATCGGCACAACGATCACGCAATGCCACTGGAGCCTGACCATGTTTACGTTCTGCTTTTTGGAGATTGAGACGAGTGAGTCACGGTCCCTTCTGTCCCTTTGGAGGATCATCGGCTGAGTGATGCAAACGGCTTCCTTCGTGAAATAGTCATGGCGCATAGCGGCTACAACTTGCCGTTCACGCACTCTTCCCTTAATCACGAGTGCGTCGCCATTTTCCCTTCCGAAGGATCGTGCACAAGCTCATTGCACCATCGCTTCCTCTCCGCTTTGCATCGTCTCGCTCATTCAGCTTCCATCACTTTGCGTGAGTGTACCTGCGGCCCCATGTGCCTCGTTGCCAATTAGCTCACCACAGATGCTCTGCTCTGTTCGCTTGTCCCACCGACAGCTTCAACGAGAACTTCGGCCCCATCGGCCTGCTGGACGGCTGGTACGGCACGAATAAAAAGTTCATTCGTGCGCTCGAAGATGCCAAGGTCCGACACAGAGGGGACGAGGGCAAGGCGCGCGCCGAGCTGCTGAGCAAGATCGCCGAGGCAGACCTGGCGGCTGCCAACCAAGGGAGAGAGGCGAAGAAGGACTGGTGACACGTATTCCAAGGTTGCTTTCCGACGGAATAGCATGGGAGAAGCATACGTTTCTCTTCGTCAAGCAATCGCCATTGTGATCAAACGTGGCGCAATGAGACCGATCTGATGAGGCTGTGTGAGCGGTAGTGCGCAATGTGTGCCACATGCTTTTGGAATGGCCATATGTCGGGGCCATGGGATGCATTCGGCCCAGCTACCTACTCGTCCAAACCAGAGCAGTCCTCGCTGTATGGAGAGCCGGACGTGAGATTCTTGTTGTAAATCTCGTAAATGAGGTCTGTTGCAGGTGGGAACGTCGGTGACAGTGGTCAGTACTGGACATTGCCGGTGCAACAACACTGCTCACCATAGTGGCGACCTGGGTAGTCGAATTCGTCTCCGAGGTCTTTCGAGATGCCAGAAAGCCCGTCGTGCTCCCAGCAGATGAGGACGTCTGCGCGTGGCGCAACAGTGGACGGTGGAAAAGGATGATCTCATCAGCGCCGCCCATGGAGCGCGGTCCCTTTTTCCAAAAAGCAGGCACAGGGATGCGCTACTCACCAGCGTCGGAGTGATCCGCAAAGTCGCTCACAGCGTCCTTGATGCAGACGGGGTCGTCGCGGTCGCACGACGTGTCGACTTTGAGGCCGAGCGACTCGGCGAGCGGCTCGACCGTCTCGTACGGCCTGTCCCTTGAACCGTCGACCTTGTACTGCTGTGCCATAATGTAGCCGATGTTATAGCCATTGGACTGCGAGAAGACGTTTACGAGGCACTTGGCGCGCTGCTCGCCCATGCTCGACAGCCCCGGCGTGTCGTCGTCCGCCGGCTTCTCGCCGTGTCGGATGAGGAAGACCCGGTTTGAATACGCCAAGACGAGAGTGGTGCTCATGGCCAGTGCGGCGAGGACGACGGTGCGGTGCATGCTGAGAGCTGGCTTAGGGGGGGCTGATGTGGCTGGTGATGGACCGCAAGAGGAGACAGCCACAGGAAACCACAGTGCCCTTCTTCGGAGTCAATGCCCTTGCATGCATCTATATGTATTTAAAGAGGATGTGACATGTGAGAGACCGAACGTGCGCACTCTGCAGTCTGCATTGATGTTTGGTGCGCATCATGTATCAGTAGGTCGGGTCGGTGTCGGGCCGCCCTGGGCTCCTTTGGGCCTGCTGCAGTTCTCGTTCAAGTGCGAGTATGAATGAGCGATCCGTAGTGCAGGTTCCTGCAAATACACGGTGAACTCTCTCTTTCCTCATTCCTTGCTTGTTCTCGTCCCATTAGCCTATCAGTCCTGCGGCAAGTCGACATAGGTATGTATGTACAATTACAAATCAAAATCGCCATGCCTCATGCTGCCCTGTGGGCTCATGAGGCTGGTTGGATGACCAATGGTTCGCGCGGACCGGAGAATTTCAAGGGATCTCTACACCGAGTTGCCGCCGGCTGCTGCTGGTTGGGGAGCGATTGCAACTTTGTGCAAGGGCCAAAAGGAGGCAAGCGCCATGCTGATTGAGTTATTGCTAGTTACCATAACAAGGCAGCCGAAGCTGGCAAAAGGCGAGAGTGGCGCGAGAGAGCAGAGGCGCTGCAGCTGTATGAACAGTGTACCATGACGTTCTTCCAGGCCTCTCCTTCGACAGTCGACTCTTCTATCTTGGCCACCTCACCGCCTTCAAGTACATATTTCACTGGTCTGCCGTGTCTTTTCCTATTTTTTCTGTTTCCCACCGAGACTGGCGACGAGGAGGTCACGGGCTGTTATGAGGAGAGACCGTACGTATGCGCCAAACCTGCCGACCCTCACCAGTTCATTTGTCTGTGCTCTGCGGCGGAGCACTGGCAGCGTGCCCATTCGGGCCTCCAGGATCCCGCTGCCCAGCGGCATCCACATGCGATAGGTATATAGAATGGGTGGGAACTGGGAGAGATATGATCAGAACATCATGCAGAAAGATGAAAGGGCAAGCGTGCACCACATGCTAAAAACCAGAGGGGCGCACTTTACCTGAAGCATATGCATCAACATGTTGAGAGAGTGAACCTGGAGCGGAGCGGCACAGTGCAGTTCAGTGTACTTCAGTCATGGAACGTGACTCGCGCTGCTCCGTTCTCGTTCACTTCGCGTGAATGGCCATATGCCACCCTTGCCAGCAGCCACGCCCAGTCGCGAGCGTCCCTGTGAATGCCGTGCATCGCGTGATGAATGGGCCATTCTCAGATCATAGCGTAAATGTATCAGGGGCTTAGCGACTTTTCCCATCACTACGCCATCTTGGGGCTCTGCGCGCAATGTACCTTGCACATAGCGCAGTGTACAAGACACACTCTCCTCCACGAGAGTCATACGAAAATCGTTCGCAGGCTCTGGGGGCGCATCTTGTCGCTTGCCGTGTATACGGCGCAGCATGGAGCAAGCAGCTCGGCTTCCGTCGATTCCTTGCGCCCAGGCGCGGGCGACTACAGGTGACCGTCAAAGCCAGGAGACAAAGCGCTCCAAGCAAAGCCACAGAGACCAGCGCAGAGGCTCAATGCTCCTAGACTGCTCGCGACAGCGGCGGAAGCTCAAGGCGGATTTCGCAGGCAGAGATTTGAGTTACCGCATTAACGAGTGTCAGTTACCAGGGACCGCTGGAAAGCCTTTCAGTTAGTAGACACCGCTGGGTGAGAACGAATGCTTGCAGCGGGGCCCGCCCTTCGTTGTGATAAAAGGAGCCTGTGAATGCGCTTGCAATGTTCCATCTAGTAATCACAGATCGTGCAGGAAGGTATGTTTGCACGCAAGCGCGGCGACCCTCTCAACGCTTGTGCATTGCGAGAGATGCTATGCGCCTCTGTTCCATACATGAGGCGCCAAATGCAGGCGAGGCCCCGGTCAAGAGCGATTGCACCGCTTGTAGCACCAAAAAGCCCGAGAAATGATCTACTTCTTGACCCTGACAGTGTCCCAGGCTGACCTCTCCGCAGCCTCCTTCTTCGCCTCCTCAATGAGAGGTGTGAGGTACCGAATGTCCTTCATGTTATAGATCGAGAGTGGGATGCCGGACCAGACGTCAGTTTCCGCTCTTCGGTTTCACCGCGGCAGAGAGGACCCGAAACACCTCACCTGCTCAGGCTTAAGCCACTTGTCCTTGGGCAGCTCGCGCTGCAAGACGGAGAGCTGAGATGCTTGACGCATGCGGAATGCGCGGTCGTATGCTTCACGCTGAGACAGGCGTGAAATTGCCTGAAAAGGGGAAGAGGCAGGAGTCAGCAGTTGGCGCCGGTGAACTCATATGCGAGAAGAGCCAGCGGGTGTACGGATTGCTGCACGTAGCTTAGCCATGCGTACGTCAACCGAGTTTGTTAATTCGAAGCTCAACATAACGAATTTGCGCATGCCATCATTCTCGTCCAAGATCAATACCGGCGTCCGTCCCACGGCTCATGGACAGGTTTTTCCGAGGTGGAAAAAGCCAGTTGCTACAGCCCACCAAAACCGTTCCTTCTATATGCCATCAAAGGCCCCTTTCAACGATGGAAGCTCACCTTTTGGGTCTCTGGGTTCTCCTCCATCACCAGGTCATCGTACTTAAGGCCACGTTGCCTGTGGCCGGCCCAGTTGGCGTATGCGTTGGCCACCGGGCGGACCATGCGCATCAGAGCCGGGCTCTGCTTGACATACTTGGCGAGTGTGATACCGTCCTGTCCGAAATGCAAGACAATAAATGCATATCGGGCAAGCAAAGCGAGCGTCCAGGTTGGTACGCGCGAAAGGGGGCAAAAGGGAAAGAGAGGAAGAGTGTTCGCGAGTAAGCCATCGGATTGAGGTGACAAGGACTTGGCGGTACATCCCGCGCCCAGGCGACGTTGCCGGCGACGTCGGGCCATCGAGCTATGCTGATACTTACGAGGAACGACATGATGAAGCGATGCAGGCTCTTGGCTGGGTGACTGCTGCCTAACAACCAGGCTCGTCAATGTCAAGAAGGCCTTTGGATGAAGGACGGGCTTGGGGGACGTTGGCGGTCTGCTGCTCGGAACCAGCAGGAGAACGAAGCAGGAGGCTGGGTTTACAAAGGTTATATAAGCATTGGCCGCTTGCATCACCAAAATGACTTTCTCGTCCAACGCCCAGGTGGCAAGGGGCTCATGAACGCTTGAACCTCCTGTATGGCGAGGCGACGTATGTACGTGCTATGATCTCGGCTGCCAAGGGCAAATTTTCGCGCTGTTGTCACACCGCTGAGGCATCATGAGCCGGTCGCCTCCCGAACTTGCGCTTGCATTACGGCAGCTGCATCCACGGCGCGGCTGGTTGACAGCTCAGTCATGCCGTCTAAGAAGACACCTCTCATGCAGCCAGCGGCTGCTCGCCAAGACGGATACGATTGTCGTCCTTGGTGGCGGTATCTCGGGACTGGCATCTGCGCTGCATCTGTCGCGGTCTTTGCCGAAGGGCAAGAAAGTCATCCTTGTGGAAAAAGAAAACCGACTGGGAGGATGGATCCAGTCTGAAAGGCGACGACTGACACCGCCAGCAGGCTCTACAGAGATACAAGAAGAAGCGGTATTGCTGGAAGGTGGGCCACGAAGCATACGGCCGACTGGGTATAGCGGTCTGGTCATGTTAGACCTTGTGCGTAGTCTCTCGAAGAATACATGGCTGTCTTTATTTGCCTTCGCACATCTAATTCGTTCAACGCGCACTTCATCGAGCAGGTGCGATCACTTGGCATCTGGGATCGCATGCTCCTCGTTCCCAAGACTGCCGCCTCCGCGCGTAACCGTTTCATCTGGTACCCTGAC
The DNA here is from genome assembly GCF_000711695.1 of Tilletiaria anomala UBC 951. Classification (NCBI taxonomy): domain Eukaryota; kingdom Fungi; phylum Basidiomycota; class Exobasidiomycetes; order Georgefischeriales; family Tilletiariaceae; genus Tilletiaria; species Tilletiaria anomala. The sequence goes on from NW_013546979.1 coordinate 22,501, forward strand.
CTCCTCAATCAATTGCCTTCCAGTCTAACCGCTTTGCCGAGCATGTTCCGCCTGCCAGTGATGAAAGGCGTGATCGGCGAGTTGCTGCGGGAATTCAACGCACCGTCCCGCTTCCAACGGCCCAAGTCTGAGTCGCCAGGCGAGAAGCACCGATGGGCACGGAGAGAGCTGCTGGAAGACGAATCTGTTGAAGGCTTCCTTACGCGGAGAGTGCGTGGTGGCACAAAGCTTGCGCACAACATCGTCTCTGCCGTTATGCACGGCATCTACGCCGGCGACATCCGTCGACTCAGCGTGCGGTCCATCCTAGGCTTTCTTTGGGAGACCGAGAAAGTACATGGAGGTCTCCTACGAAGGTTCTTGCTTCCGCCGAGACTCAACAGCAGGCATCGGCCACCCGGTCCTGAGCAGATCGCACTGAAAGCCCAGGAGCGAGAAGCGCTCGAAAGGGCGCAGGAGAAGCTTGGTAAACAGGTTGTCAACGAGATGAAGCAGATCAGCGTCTATTCCTTCCCTGAAGGCATGCAAGAGCTACCTCGAGCAATAGGAGAGGCGCTTGGGGCTGCAGAAAATGTTCAGGTCCTCACAAACACATCTTGCTCTGCTTTGCGAATCGCAGACGACGGATGCGTGGCGGTGAATCTTATTCTATCTACGTGCACTTTGTTCGGAGGCGAGTTAATCTTAGTTCCATTTTATAACAGGTCAAAACATCTTCCGGTACCATTGTCTGCGATCGCGTAGTGTCCAGCCTTCCAGCAGCGACACTCAATGCACTTTTGTCGCCTGCGCTCCCGGAGCAATACTTGACAGGAGGAGCGTCTGCAAATGTTGGGGTCGTCAACATCGCCATTCCATCCTGGCTGCTGGGCGATCGGAAGCGCCTGTTAAAAGTTGAAGGCTTCGGCTTCCTCGTCCCGCGTTCCGTGAATGAAAACAAAGACGGCATACTGGGCGTTGTATTCGACAGCGACTCACTGCCGGCTCAGGACGTGCCGCTTGGTGGCAGCACGAGCGCAAGAACGCCAACAAAGCTAACGGTCATGATGGGCGGTGCGCACTGGCAAGATTTACCACGCGATCAGCTTCCAAGTCAAAAGGCGCTCATAGAAGGCGCTAAAGCGGCTGTCGTGCGCTACCTAGATGTGCCGCATGAGATGCTGGACGATCCTTCGACGCTCATAGTAGCACGCATGCAGTCGGACTGCATACCGTGGTACACTGTCGGGCACCCTGTGCGCATGGCGAAGCTTCACCGCGCCATTCTCGATGGATACCACGGCCAAGAGGCACCATGGAAGGGCAGACTGGCGCTCGTAGGCGCTAGTTACACCGGTGTGAGCGTGAATGATTGCGTTGCGAGGGCCACCGAGACGGCGCAAAAGATCGTTGAGGAAGAGACCAGAGGTGCTGGTTCCGAGCGCAAGACGACCGGGCTGGAAATTTTGGCGCTGCCGTGCGGGCTGCTTTGAAGGCCTCAAATATTAAAAGAGTGCTGTTGTGTGATGTATGATACACTTAAAGTCAATGCGAGGTGCGAGATGCTCTGCTTCATTATGCAGTCAGTCTTGCGATTGCCCCACGCCGCGATTATTTGGCAATAGCGCTCCTTCGACCAAGTCCTCCTCTGCTTCCTGGTCGTCAGCATCATCAATATCATTCCCTTCTTCCTCTTCCTCTTCCTCGTCCTCCTCTTGTTCTTCAATATCCCCCTCGTCCTCCTCCTGCTCGTCCTCCTCTTCACCGTCCACCAGCATCGAGTCTCCGCGGACTTCCGCCGAGCCGATTGCTTTCTTCCCCTTCTTCTTGCTGGCGCCGCCTTCGACGTCGTCCGATGTGGATGCCTTGTCTGCTGCTTTCACCTTTGCGGCCGCGCGTTTTGTCTTCTGCAGCTTTTGTTGTGCTGTGGGAGAGGAAAGAACCAATTGAAGATCGGGGAAAGAGCATGCTCAGATGATGAAACAATTGAACAGCCTCGGAAAGACAGCCACTCATACCTTGAAGCTGCTTCGTGAGAGCTGTGAACATCTCCTCCGGCATGTCGATCTCCTGCACAGCGAGCAGCACGTCTTGCCCGGTAACAGTTTTGCGGCCGTTCTCATTCGAGCGATCTTGTGCGGCTGCAGCTGGTAGTCAGAACGTAAGTATAAATCAATTGATGCGTTGGTCGTATTAGCTCTGGTACTCTCAGGCATAGGCCAAATGTATAGGTGTATTTGAGAGAACACACAAAGATAGTTGATGAAGACTGTCGCTGATTTGATCAGGGCCGTCTGGACATCCTTGCGGAGCTGCACGTTGGCGGGCATCTTAGAATTGATCAGCACAAGAGGGAAGTCAGCGTGTCGAGCAAGACATTCCAAGCGCGGCAGTATTTCTCCACGCACCACGCTCTTGGCCAACTTTGCGACTTGAGACTTGGGCAGTTCAAAATTGTCCATGCCGAGCGTCTCGACTTCGGCCGCTTGTTTGCCCGAGTAGGAGGAATCTTCTGCGCCTGCGCCGCCGTTGGCTGCTTCCGCGTACTCGGACAATTGCTCTGCCTTCTTACGCGGCATCGTGTTGAGATGTTACTTCTTCTTGACTGGGTGGCTCGCTCGTCTGGCTGACTTGAGAGGGTGAGTAGTCTGGCTGCGGCTGTAATGGGGCGCAACGATCAGACGACAACTGGTTGTTTTCAGAGCGGTTTACCTTCTGTCACGCCAAGATGAGGGTCGGTCGAGCGAGGCGCGGTCCACGCTGCAATCAGCTCCCGTTATCGATGAGCTGAAGCAGAAGCGGATGCTCCCATGGGCAGCATCCAGCACAGCTCCTTCATCTGCAGTCATGTCGCGTCACGTGTTGGCGGCTCTGAGCCAGAAGTGTGGAAGGGAAACGGCACTGGATGACAGCAGCACGCGTCACTCGTTCCGCCCCAGTGAGAAGTTAAACGACTCACACCTTTCTTTTTTTTGGCTCAAGGCGGTGCGTTCAAGGCAGCAAGCAGGTATCTTTTGGCCACCCACTCTTCTCGTATCTGGTCTCCTATATGAGACCCATCGGCATGGGAGGGCTGGGTTCACGCGTAGACGCTCGTAGTTGATCAACAGTGTAATCCCCCGCCAAGCCGTACGGAGATTCTCGAGCCTTGTCTTCCTTGGCCGCGACGAGTTGTGACACCTGCGGGCCACCGTGCGACCGCCCCTGTTCCCCGCGATCCCAAAACCCCATCATCAACATGCTGGGCCGTCGCTCCTCACGTCTTTCCATGCGCGCTTCGCGCCAAGTCAATGAGACACCTTCTCCACCCAAAGCCTCCAGCGCCACGACCACCCTGCATAGCAACGCACCGAGGAGTACGCGGAGCAGCGCTTCGGTCAGCAGGGCTGCCACAAGCACCTGCAGTCTCAGCGGAAGCGTCACACCGGCCACGTCGGCTGAGAGCGGCAGCATTATGAAAGAAGAAGACGAGAATGATGGACTGGGTTTTCTAAGCAAAGATATCCATGACATTTCCAAAGACCTGGACCACAAGCGCAGATTTAAGGATGGTGGGCAACACGTTATCGTGAGTTTGCAAATATGTAGCTGGTGCTTAATCCCAATAGACACGTACGGTTTTGACCTACCCTTTCTCGTTCCAGATCCTGGAGAGCGAAGATGACTCAATGCTCTCTGATGTGCCAGAAGCAATGACCCCAGCGTCATCCTCCACTACTGATCACCGTAGGATGCAGGCCTCAGAAACGAGCTTGACCCCCAAGCGTCCCACACTTGCAGACTTGTCGTCCCGCTCAGCCGGCAAGGGGCTGCCAAGCGGCAACAAGAGGAAGGCCGCGGGAAAGGATAATGGCAAGGGAAAGAAGCGAGAATTGTCATCTGATTCGGACCTTTCGGATATACCTACGATTGAGAAAGTTGTCGCTCCTCCGCCAAGTAAACGAAACAAGGGAAGCGCCGAAAGATCCTCTTCGAGGTTCAGAAAATTGGAGCCAGCGTTGGGGGATAAGCCTGAGGTTCTCGAGATTGACGATTATGACGATACAGACTCGGTCACTGGAAGCGTGCTTACCAGCGATGTCTGTGATGACGACGAAGATTCCGACGATCCTATCGCCGAGATAATAGCGTTTGAGCGCGCCCAGAAAAGATATGGACGTGCTGTTCCCGCCGCATCAGCAAGTGAAGGCGGGTTTGTAGTCGAAGATGATGACGAAGGCGAAGGCGAAGGCGAAGACCAAATCGGACCCAGCACGACTGCAAATTCTGGCCCCGCCCGCGGCAGCATGCAGGAAGAGCAGCAGTACGAAACGGCCAAGCAGCGCGAAAAGAGGATCAAGCGAGAGTTGCGCGAGGCGAAGCGCAAGCAGAAGATCACTGTGTCACATGTACGTTTTCTTGCTTGCCGCGTTCATGCATGCACCAAACTGACACTTGGCTATCATTCTGACCTTCAGTACGAAAAGGTTCGCATCAAGCTGAACGCGCACCATCCTGAGCTAAGGCATTTGTGGGAAGACATGAAAGAGCTGCCGACGCGTACGCCAGTTGCAGGGCCGCAGCCGAAGGGGCTCACAATCAAGCTCCTGCCTTTCCAGCTTGAGGGTGTCAACTGGCTTGTTGAGCAAGAGAAGAGCGAGTGGAAAGGCGGTATCTTGGCCGACGAGATGGGCATGGGCAAGACCATCCAGATGATCAGTCTCTTCCTCTCCGACTACGATCAAAAGAAGGGCTCCGCGCTCGTCATTGCGCCGACAGTCGCGATCGTTCAATGGAGGAACGAGATCGAAAAGTACACGCACGGCATGAAGGTGCTCATTTGGCACGGGCAAAACAAGATGAACAGTGTCAAGGAGCTAAAAAAGTACGATGTCGTCCTTACAAGCTACCAAACACTAGAACGAGCGTTCAGTAAGCAAGTCAAAGGCTGGCGACGCAAAGGAGAGATCATAAAGGAGGACAGCGCGCTACACACGATCCACTGGCACCGAATCGTGCTAGACGAAGCACATAATATCAAAGAGCGCGCAACGAACGTTGCGAAGGCGTCTTTTGAGCTCGAAGGCGACTATCGTTGGTGCCTCTCCGGCACACCGCTGCAGAACCGCGTTGGCGAGCTCTACTCGATGATCCGTTTTCTTGGGGGCGATCCGTTCGCATACTATTACTGCCTAAAGTGCGAGTGCAAATCGCTCCACTGGAACTTCCCGGACCGCCGCAGCTGCGAGGCGTGTGGCCACACGCCAATGCATCACACATGCTTCTGGAACAACGAGATCCTCAAGCCGATCCAGCGCGGTGGCATGGAGGTTGGCGAGGGTAAAGATGCTTTTGGACGTTTACGCATCCTGCTCGAGCGCCTGATGCTACGCCGTACGAAGCTCGAACGCGCGGACGATATGGGCCTGCCGCCGCGCACGGTCGAGGTGAGACGCGATATGTTCAACGAGGAGGAGGAAGACCTGTACGAGTCGCTGTACAAGGACATCACACGCAAGTTCTCCACGTACCTTGACCAGGGTACGGTGCTTAACAACTATAGCAATATCTGTGAGTGTGCACCTGCTTGAGGAAAAGAGAAATTGAACCAGGCTGATTGTTCTTTCTCATTTTTGTTGCCATGCGCCAGTCACGCTCCTGACGAGGATGCGCCTCATGTCCAACCACCCGGATCTCGTTCTGCGCTCCAACACGGGCCTTCAACAAAACCTCCTGTCGGACGAAGCAGGTGTTGAGAACAGGGTGTGCAAGATCTGCACTGACGTCGCTGAGGACCCGATCATGTCGAAATGCAAGCACGTCTTCTGTCGCGAATGCATGCGCCAGTACCTCGAGACGGACCTTGGAGCTGGTGCTGGTTGTCACGACTGCCCTTACTGCCATGCTACGCTCTCCATCGACCTGGAACAGGAGGCGATTGACGCGCCGGCCGGCCTCTGCTCTGCTAGACAGGGCATCGTCGGCCGGTTGAACATGGACAAGTGGCGTTCTTCAACGAAGATTGAGGCGCTCGTCGAAGAGCTGACCTCGCTGCGCTCAGAGGACAAGACGATCAAATCGCTCGTCTTCAGCCAGTTTGTCAATTTCCTCGACCTCATCGCTTTCCGTCTGCAGCGCGCCGGCTTCTCTATTTGCCGCCTGGAGGGGAACATGTCGCCCGAAGCGCGCGACAAGACCATCAAGCACTTCATGAACAACCCGCACGTCACCGTTTTCCTCGTCTCGCTCAAGGCGGGCGGTGTTGCGCTCAACCTGACTGAAGCGTCACGTGTCTTTCTCATGGATCCCTGGTGGAACCCCTCGGTTGAAGTGCAAGCCATGGACCGGTGAGTGCTCCAGGTCATACACCCTCTCCGCAGGATGCTTGATTGATCGATGTGTTCAACCCTTCTCTTGCGGTCAGAATTCACCGTCTCGGCCAGCATCGCCCGATCATTGTGAAGCGCATGATCATCGAGAACAGCATCGAGGCTCGTATCATCGAGCTACAGAACAAGAAGAGCGCCATGATCGAAGCAGCCATAGGCAAGGATGATAGCGCTATGGGCCGCTTAAGCGTGCGCGACTTGCGCTTCCTTTTTACTCTCTAGGAAATTTCATGTTGCAGAATCTTTCATCCAACCAGGGTTTGACTGCTTCACTGGTGATACTAATACAATACCCGATTTCACCCACCATGCACGTAAAGCTCCGCATTCGCACAGTTTGTCCCTTCGCTTTCGAATAACTTCAATTGTAATACATTATATATGCATTCGTAAACGCAATACCGTTGGTTACATTCATCTGTCTCGCTCATCATTCCCGCTGCTTCAGAGCCTGGATATGTGCACTTAGCACTCTGTACGTGCTCCAGACCGCATCGCCTTCAACATAGCAACCTTTGAGCCATCGCCTCACTTGGTCTAACTCGCCGCCGCCGCCACCGCTGGTACAAGCCTCCTCGTTCTCGTCCCACTCGAACCCAGTTCGCGAGTGCAATACCCGACGATTGTCGAAGATGACGCACTCGCCAGGCGACATTTGTCGCACGTGGGCAAAGCGCACGTCGTGTGTCAGTCGCGCAAACGTCGAGAGCGCGCGACGGAAGAGCGGGCTGTCTGCGCCTCTGCCGCCGCTCGGTGGTGATGGTGAAGGGTGTAGCGGTAAGGGAGATTGGAAAGGCGGTGAGTAGTTGATCGCTACGAGACGCGGCATTGGGTCTTCGGCGTCTTCGTGTTGATTTGAAGATGAATTTGACGATGCGATGGGCGGGGTGAGGCACGCTGTCTTGCCGGCTGGTAAGTGCGGGAACGATGCTGTCGAAGAAGATGCAAAGCCTTGGTATGGTTGCGCGAGCTCGATTGTCGGATGGGCGAAGCGGTAGTATCTTCCGTCGTTGTTGTAGTGAAAGGAGACGGGTGTCTGCGGAGCACGAATGTGGACTAGGCCTCAGCAACAAAACGGACAATGGTCATGGAAGGGAAGATGACTGACAGTGGCAAGTGCCATGAATTCGTCCCTGTGCTTCCGCCACATCTCCTTTGCGACCGCAAAGCCATCGACAAAGAGACTCTTTCCCCCTTGCACTTGGTTCCTGAGCATGTGCAGGAACTGAAACCGTGGTGGATTCGCAAAGTAGCACAGGTCTGCGTGGAAGCCAAGATCCGAGTTGGTGTTGGCTATGTTCTTGGACTGTCGCATCGAGCGCACGTCCCAGAGAGCAGGGCCGTAGAATGTAGCGCGTATCTCTCCAAGTAGGCGAGCGACATGGTAAAGCATTGCGACTTTTCGTTCTTTCATGTTCCCGCCGTTCTGATTTGCGGTATTGAACGGGACCGAGGCGGTTGTTTGCGTTGGCACGGACGTTACGAATGCAAGGCCGTCACGCAGGAGCGTGTATGTGAGTGTGTGGAGAGCTGCGAGCCGCTTTGTCGTTTCGGCAGAAGCAATGCTCCCTTCGCCTCCTGCCGATACTGGAATCATCGTATCTGTGAGGTGTCGCTGGAGCTCGCTTTCAGGCAAGCCGATTTGATTCCAGTCAATCAGCAACGGTCCGGCACTGCCGTCCTTGGCGCCTGCCAGAGAGGCGGAGAGCCACGGCTGCGCGAGCCCAAGAACGTCTGCATGCCAGACATCATACGCCGCCGCGTCCGTGTGAGCTCGAAGAAGAGGTAGAGGAATGCGGATTTCGCGCGGTGAAGCCATAGTTGGAATAGCAGTGCGTGAAGTAGCCGTCGACGGCGCGCAAAATGTCTGCGAAAATGCGTTGGTAATTTGAATGTCCGGGCTCAGAGTCAAGACGAGCGTATCTTGCTCAATATACGGCGGTGTCCGCCTGTTCGATGATTGAGTGCTTATCAGCAAGGCAATTCGAATACATTTTTGAGAATGCACGTACAGGTCTAGCGCTTGATCCTTCACGCCTTCAACCGCATGGACCGCATCACTCGAGTGAAAGAATTTTTGGCTCGTGGTAGGGTGTATGTTGTGCTTACTCTGATCGGAGTCCAGGAGCCAGGCGTAGGAGACTTCTACCGGAGGCAAGTCGGGGTGCGATATCTGCTTGACAAGTATCCCCCGCCCGTCAGCAGATGGACGTAGACGCGTGCCACTCGCGGCATGCTCGAGCTGGAATGCTGGCTTGGATGCGTTCATCCGCTTTGACGCCAGAGACGCTCTCGAGGCCCGCGATGAGCTACATAGATGCCGCAAAGATACGCATCGAGATGTCGGCCCGGGACCTCGTGCTACACTCGCGTCGGGGCGTGTCAGAGTGATGGCGACTGGCTCCCGATAGGTAGGACGTGGGCGAAGAAGCGCCGACGAGCAGCACGCTGCCGCGCGACGGCTTGAGCTCGCGATGCAAGACATGGCGATCCGAGTCGGTCGCATCTCTCCCGTGATTCGCCCACCGGAGCCTCCAGGTCAGCATGAAGCGGGAAAGGTTGACGTGCGCAATGTATAGAAGGATCATGGTCCATCTTCCATGATTCTGCCTGACTGGGACGGGTCAACAAGGTCTATCTACTCCTAATTCCGGAGCCGGGATCTGCGTCCGGTCCGGGCGATAACATGTAGAACGCGAATGAACACCCGGAACTCGGAAAAGAGAATTCTGCCGACTGCCCAGATTTTGGATCACAACCTGCATCTTCGAACAGCTGAGAGTGATCAGCAATCACCATGACCGCGGACATGGGGGACCCATCTGGCGCAGCAAGTGATTTGATTGGCCTTCATCAGGCATTGCAAAGGAACTTGTGACTGACCGAAGGGATTGCCTCCGCTACTTTCTGCGCTGTGAACTGTGCCGCATCACGTATCTGCGCATCAAACATCGACCTTCGCTAAGATGGTCGGCTCACCTCCCCCTGCTCCCTCGACTTCAGCGGAGCAGCCGCCGCGTCAGCCCAACACCGTGCGTGATGGTGATGCCCTGCAGAATTTGCAGGATGCTGGTTGGACAGATGCTTTTCATTCGTCCGATGAGCGGTCGACCACAGTACCACAGTCGGAAATGCAGACGAAGTCCCCCGAGGGGCGAGACGTTGCCTCTGGGTTCGGGGAAATTGAGCTGCAGTCTGCAGCGCAGGAAGAGATCTGGACAGCAAAAACACAGGTACAAACCGAACCACAGCAGAGTGAAGAACCAGAGATCTCAGGTCCTACAACCAGAAATTCGGAAGCGGGAGCAGCAGACGTGCAACTGCCTTCATTATCAGCGTCACAATTGCTCAACAACCTCCCTCAAGCGCCGTCACAGCCGACAGTGGCAGACCTCGGTCTGGTCACCCATTCTGTCCCTGCTACTTCAGTTCCATCAGCTTCAGAAAATCAGAATCAGGAGGTTTCGTTGCAATCCACCGTTCTGCCCAGCACAGAGCCACGAGTGCAGATGCGAGATATAGCGAAAAGAGAGCCAACTCTGCAGGAACTGCGGAAACGAGTGCAAGATGCGATGCTCACCAAAGCGGCAACTGCACAGACAAGGATGGGCTCATCAGAAGCGATAGTAAAGGCAAAAGAAGGTGCAAATGGCAATATTGGAGAGGCAGAGAACGCGCAGGAACAGACTACCCCTTCGGCCCCGGCTAGCCCAACAAGTATTGATCTGGCTCCATCGAAATCCAATGCTATCTCAAATGGAGATGTTCAAGCGATTGCAAAAACGACATTGCCAATCAAACCTGCTCTTACGGAGAAGCAAATTTCTTTCGAATGGGGCGCTCTCGCCACAGGCACAAGCCCGCGTCCGGGTATCGCCGCCATGCCCGATGCGACTCACGCAATCGCTTCGCGTCTCTGGGGCAATAATCCTAAGAAGATGGGTGGCATTGCGGTCACGACCGACCCGGAGAAGCTACACCAGGCAAAGATGGAAGTGAAGTTGGAGATACAACAACGACAACAGCAACAACAGAGCCAGCTTTCGGAGGAAGAGCGGACAAAGGCGAATGGCGCACCGGATCGCAGTGCTGGCGCTGAAAAGGTCAAGGATGCATCCAAGTTAGATACGATGGAAGAGAAGCATGTGGATGCTGAGAGTATATCGCCAACTGCCACTGCTCCTGTTGTTCAGTCGTTGCCAGTCGCCTCGCGGAAATCTTCAGATGCAGCATGGCAGCAAGTGGAAGCGGGCGAAGCTGGACCCAACGCTCCAGCTCCAAATGAAGCTTTTTCCTTTGTTGGCCCTCCAGGAGAAGAAACAGCTGGTATTGCTGAGGCTAAGCAGGCAGGTGAGGCGGAGGACACAACCGAGGGGCAAGGGGAGGTAGGAGCTTTGAGCAAGTCATATCCATCCGAGGCCGGTTTCGACTCGGACTCTGATAGCAGCAGCAGCGATGACAGCAGCAGCAGCAGTGAATCGGATTCATCATCCGATGCATCATACAAGCGTACGAAGGCCATCATCTCCCAAATGCTAGAGGAGGACGATGGCGAAGATGACGATGAAGAAGGGAGTGGTCGGCCCGGCGCGGGTGGCAAAGGCGGCTATGGCCCGACGACGAAGAACGAGACGCCAATTTCTGCCGCTGTCGGTGCTGCCAATAGCTTGCCTTTCAAACAGGTCCCTGCAGAGCTGAAGGGAGAAATCAAGTACATCGGTGTTGTGCACTCTGTCGTTGATGGTAGCGTCTGCGTCATCGAGCAAGATCTGCAGAGGGGAGGCGGAGCTGTCACGGCTCCTGAACAGCAACAGCCGCAACCATGGCAACAAGAAACGGGCGGCTACGCCCAGGCATACAGCAATAATGGCCATCAAGCCCCCCCGCCACATACACAAGGTCAGGTCAAGGAGGTTTATGCCGTGCTGGACACGGGCAGCGTGCTTTGCCTTGAAGACGGCAAGGTACTTGGCTCGGTGAGAAAAATTAGTAACCCAGTAGAAGCAAGCCAACCAATGCTGACGTTTAGAATCATTGACGTTCTGCAGGTTTTTGAGACCTTTGGCAGCGTACAGCAGCCTTTCTATTCCCTTTTACTTCCACCGGTACAGCCAGCACCCGACAACGTCAATACCGCCGCTGCAATGCAGCCTCTGGCTGTGCCAACAAAAGGTCTCAAGGTGTACTACCTCCCCTCACACTCCACATATGTGCTGACGCGCATGCTCAAGCTGCTGCCAAAAGGAAGTGACGCGAGCAACGTATTCGACGAAGAGATCGGGGACGAAGAGCGCGAGTTCAGTGATGATGAGGAAGAGGTCAGATGGAAGCAGCAGAAGAAGGCGGACAGAGCAGGCGGCGCAGGCGCCAAGAAAGGAGGGAAAACGAGGGGCTCAGGTGAGGATGACGTTGGAGCGCGTAACGCCAAGCGTTTGAGGCCAAACAATGCACCAGATGCGCTGGTCGATGGTTACCACCAGCACCCTCGGCCAATATGCATAGGAGGTCCTGCACCTCAGCGACGCGCACCCCTTCCCTACGAGGATGCGGGTAACGCGGACATCGGAGCTCCGGTACTGCAGCACAATCAACAGAATCCGCCGCCGAACAGCCACGCCGGCCCTTCTTCCCAGGCTCCTCACGACGGGTCTTCGCAGCGAGGACGCGGCCGTGGTCGCGGGCGCGGCATGCACGTTGCAGATTCTGTCCGCGGCCGACCGACCTACGCCGCGCCTAATACACTGCGGTCACCGCAGCAGCAACAGCAATTTGGCACGGTACCCTATACACATGGTCAGCCGCCCTCTGACCAGCGCCAACACATTCCATTGTCATTTCATGGCGCTCCTGGCAATCACAGTCCTGGCCATGGCCAAGGTCAGGGCCATGTCAACACCATGTTCGCCTACCAGATGCAGCTACAGATGCAGATCCAACAGCAAATGGGCATGATGCAACAAGCTCAGGGGCAGGGCAGTGGAGTGGATTTGCAAGAACAGCAGTATGCTGCCGCTGCCGCTGCCGCTGCCTTGATCCAACAGCAGCAGCAGCAACAGTATATGATGAACCCAACCGCTTATAGCTACGCGGCGCAAGGTCAGCAGGGTTACATGGCGCACCCCCCATTCCGAGGCGGTCCTTCTAACCATCGTGGACACCCGCCCCATCCTGACAACAACGGAGAGACCTACAATTACCAAAATTACAACGCTGGAGGCCAGTACCCTCGGTGAATGCACACTCACTTTTGCACGTTCGAGATGGGCACTTATATAAACAGTCAAGATTCTTTAAACATTCACTCCCCACACGCATTGCAAAGCAATCCTTGTATCTTCATGCACGATCAATCGAGATAGCATTACAAATAATATCTATAGGGGCTGTAAAAGCGAAATGGGCCGCCCTAGCTCTGGAGCCGCATCATTGCCGAACGCCTGTAGTTCCCGAGGGCTCTTGGGAAGGTGGAGAAAATTCATCCTCCGCGGAGACGAGACTATCATCTTGAGCCGTTCCATACGAGAACTGCGATGTATCAGCGGTATGTTGCCGTGAGTGGAGAGAGCCACTCCGCGCCAGCTGTTCAGCAGTGGACCACGAAACGGGTGATTGTGTAAAACCCCCGTACGCTGATGGGCCCGTCGGTAGGGACATAAAGCTTGTCGGAAAGCGCGCAGCCGGTGATGTTGTCACCCCATCTGTATGCGCGGTCGAGCCTGCTGCTGTCGGAGATGATGGCTGGATGTGCTCTTGAGGCGTGTCCCCTTGCTGCTCTTCTGGCTCGTAGATGATCTCCTCTTGCAAATGTGAGAACGATCTCCGCAGCTGCGCCGCTTCAATGTCATGACCATGTCCACTGTCTGCCATTTGCTGGCGCTCCGGCTCCGGCACCCGCTCTGCCGCCGCCGCCTCTTCCTCTTCTTCGTGCTTTTGCTCGACAGTTGACAAGCGTTTTCGCCTGAGCGTCTTCTTGATCGAGACAGGGAGCAGCTTGTCACGGATGGATAAGCGGCGATGCGCCTTCTTCTGTGGCTTGGGCGACAAGTCTTCTGCGCTGAAGTTGTAGCCACGATTCGGTCGTGCTTCGCCCGTGAGCATGTCAAAGTGGGTGCTGCTCGCGCGACTCTGAATTGGCCGCAAAGCGTGCGTCTCGTGCACCCCGTCTGTATCGGATGCAACGGAAGCGTTGCGACTGTGGGTAGGCAGTGGGATGATGTACTCCTCTGTAGGGTGACGCCCAGGCATGTACGGATCGCGGACAAAGTCGTGCTTATTATCGACCTTGTGGACGTACCGCAGAATGTCGATGTCCGTCGGGAGGTAATTCGTCCGATATAGCATCCACAGGTACCGAGGAAGAAGCGAGGCCACCATGCAGAGAGGTCCCGAGAACCAGAAGTATGCTGATCGGTAGAGAAGGTAGTTATTGCCCCATGAGTAGGTCCAAATCATGTCTGGATTGAAGGCGGCATAGATGGGGGCGAAGACGAAGAAGAGGGCCGGTCCAAACCAGACGGCCGCAAAGATCCACCACGTCCATGCTCGAGCGGCCAATCCGGTAAACAGATTGGCAATGAGGACCGACGCGATGGCCATGGCGGTAGTCCACTCATACAGGTCGATCGAGTAGCCGTCGGTGCGTGGGGTGGTCGTGTCATACATGTACGCGTAAAAGAAGTAGAGCACCGCCGACTGCCACAGCCCGTCGAGCATGTAGATCAGGAAGAGCCTGAGGCCAAAGTAGCTGCCTTTACGACTACGCTTGTAGAGCTCTGGCACCTCCATGAGGACACGATCGTCGATGTTGCGATCAAAAACGCCAACACCGATGACGGCGGCGAGTGTCCAGAAGGCGTTCCAGAGAAGCAGGTAGACGTAATCGAGGGCTTGCGTTGTGGACCAGGCGCAGTGAATCTGGAACCAGAAGAGATAGCCAATATTGATGATCTCCTTGTAGAAGAAGTTGACGATCATGGTGCCGTTGCGGTAGTATGACCAGTGGCCGTGCACGAGCAACAGCCGCTTGAGGAAGCGGAACTGTGCGATGGCATAATCTGAAGAGTTGACGGCCTGAAGACCCTCCTCGCCTGCGATACCGACACCGACGTGGGCAGCCTGCACAGCATCAAAATCAAATCACATGCAGTAGTGGTCAGTCGCTGATCATCGACAGCAGCTCGGCAATGCCGACACGCACCTGGATCATGGACACGTCATTGGCACCATCGCCGATTGCGAGGGTCATGACGCCAAGGCCGTCCTTGATGAGCCTGACGATGAGAGCCTTCTGGAGGGGACTGACACGGCAGCAGAGGACGGCCTTGCACTGTGTGGAGATGCGCAGGAGGAGGTCCTTGCTGAAGTCCTCCGCGAGCGCATGGCCGAGGGCCGTGCCGTCGATGACAAGCGCATAGCCGCCCGAGCGCTCGCCGTTTCCCTCGCCGACCAGCGAGTTGGCGCTGACGGTCGAGTTGCGGGCATGGCGACGCAGGTTGGGCCGCTCGCTGTCGTCGGGCTGTCCCTCAAAGTCCCAGTCGGGTGGCTGGTGCGCCATCTGTTGCAGCGTCTCTTCGCCGCCAAAGAATTGCTCCACGGCCTTACGCAGCTGCTCGTACGCCGAGTTGGGCTCGCCGTATCCGCCGCCGCGGACGACGATCAGGTTCATGTCCTTGGCGAGCAGCATAGTCGAGTAGCCGATGGCGATCGCAGTCTCGAGCTTGTCACCCGTCGCGACCCAGACGTTAATGCCAGCTCGCTTGAGGTCAGCAATGGTCTCTGGCACGCCGTCCTGCAGCCTGTCCTCGATCGCTGTCGCGCCGAGCAGGACGTAATCGCGCTCGAGCGCGCTGGCGAGCTCCTCCATGCGCTCCTCACGCCGTTCGAGCGCGACGCTGGCCTCCTGGTACTCGACGGCCCATGCCTCGTAGGCATCCAGGGCGAGCTCCTTGTACGCGAGGCAGAGCGTGCGCAAGCCCTTGTTGGCAAACTCCTCGAGCGCGTCGTCCGTCTTGTCTTTTCGCTCGTCCTGGCCGGGGGCGCAGCGCTCAAAGATGACGCTGTCGGCGCCCTTGGCGAGGAGAAGAATCTGCTTGTCGGAGAGCCGGCGGACGATGACGCCCATGCGCTTGCGTGCCGAGCTGAACTCGAGCACAGTGATCAGCTCATACTGCTCCGGCTCGACCGAGTCGGGGGTCTGGAGGCTGAGGACGTTGCGCTCTTTGTTGAGGAAGACGAAGCCGGCCTCAGCCGCAGCCTGGACGAGCGCCTGCTCGTCTGGGCTTTGCGCCTTGTACACGATTTGCCCCTTCTCGTCCTCCTCGGTCAGTGCCGTGTGGCACAGAGCGAGGGTTCGGAAGAATAGACCGAGCGCCTTGGCCTGCTCGCTCCTGCTGTCCTTGAGGTGCGCAGCAAGCTTGGCGTCCGCGAACGGCGGAATATCGTGATTGGCTGGCTTGACGCGCTTGCGGCCGCCGCCGCTGCTGCTGCCGTTGTTGTTGCTGCCGCTGCTACCGCTCATCTTGCCGAACCCGGCCGAGCTGGCCGAGTCGCTTTCCTTTTCCATCGCGGAGAGCGCCGCCGCAGACGCCTTCTCAAACAAGCGCGCAGCAGCGGGCTTATCGCCTCCTCCGAACGGCTCGTCGCCGCTGTACGTCTCGCTGGCGATGTGGCACTCGCGGAAGATCATGAGGTTCTGTGTGAGCGTGCCGGTCTTATCGGAAAAGATGTACTGGATCTGACCAAGGTCGTCGGAGAGGTTCCAGGAGCGGGCGGTGGTCCTACGCTTGGTCTTTTCGTAGTAGATATCGTAGTCGTCAAAAATGAAGTAGGCCTGGATCGTGCGGACAGCTTCGATGGAGATGTATAATGAGATGGGGACGATGTTCTGGAACGTGATCAGCCCGTTGCCGAACGTGACGAGCCCGTTTAGACGCGGGTTGTCGTTGCTGTATATCGCACGGAACTCCCAGTAGGCCGAGCGGTCGAAGTAGTAGACCTCCAGCAGCGAATCGACGATCGCGCAGATGATGCAGACGATGGCTAGGATGGAGAGGTTGACGTACACCATCGGGTTCATCTGGCGCTCGACCTTGCTGCGCTTTGATGGTGTGTTGCCCGAGTTGGCAATGATCTTCGTGTCGACGCCGGTGAGAAGGACCATGCCGATGACCCATTTGGTGTTACGCAGGTTGCAGCCACGCAGGAGGATCTCGTTGAGTGTGACGGGGCACTTGAGCGGCAGGCCGTCGCGGCCGAAGCGGTCGGTGATGACGATGCTCCCGTTAAGACGGTACATGTTCGTGTCCTGTGGCTCGACGTCGACTCGCAGGTTGGCGTGCGCACACTCGTCCGCCGTGCGCAGGTGCGCCAGCTCGGGTACGGCGTGGCGGCTCTTGAGGTTGGTCTCGCCGTCAAGGTTCTTGGTCTCGATGAAGCAAGTGTCCTCCTCCTCGCTCGTCGCGCAGATAAGAATGTCCGCGGGAATCGGGTCGTTGTTCTCGAGCAGAACAAAGTCGCCGACGGCGAGGTCCTCCCAGTTCTTGCGCTTCCAGCGTGCAGCCTTCTTGCTCCAGTACTCCCGCTCCTGCTCCTCGGTCATCGGCTTGCCGCGGCGCATCATGCGCCCGTCTGGGCCGGCTTCGTACTCGCTCTCGAACGCGGACTGCGCGCGAGAGGTGGTGCGCCGGATCCGATAGCGCTCGGACGCGATGCTGCGCCCGTCGATGTTAGACTCGGCGCGCGAGATGATTGGCGCCAGCGGAGCGCCGCCGCCGCCAGGGGCCCCCACCATGCCCCCGCCCCCCATCGCGACGGCCGCGTCGGTGCCGTTGTCGTCGTTTGTTTGCTGCGAGGCGAGACTGAGTCTGCTCTCGCTCGCCCATCCGTCGGCGCCGCCCACACCGGCAATGCGCTTGCTCTGCCTATTCTTGCCGCCGAGGTAGTTGAAGTAGAAGGACGTCCAGGTGGAAGTCAGGCTGCGTGCTTTGCCTTCCATCACATTCGGGTTGGTCCAGCCGCCGCCGACTAGCGCCTTGACGCGGAGACGGTTGATTTGCCGGTCAGACTGGTGCCGCTTGACGTCCTCGTACCCGTCCTTCAAGGCTGTGATGGCCAGAACGGCGAGCAGGGGAAGCATGGCGATACCTGGCGAGATGGTCTGGAATTTGGGGAAGAACTGCAGAATGACGAGCACTGCACGTGGAGTTGGAGCAATGACGTGATAAGCCACCAAATCAAAGCAAGCAGCTCACTATTCCACACCCAGCCGAAGGGTGTACTCACGCAGGAAGAAAAGATTGGCCACACGCCGGAATTGCTCGAGCAGGTTCTTGAAGATGAAGTTGTACAGCGTGTACTTGGCAGTGAGGACCTGGTTACATGCAAACTGCCACTCGGGCTTGATCCTGCCGTTCTTGGCTTGAAACGCCTCGGCAGGTAGGGGCTCGTTGAAATAGACGCTCCGAGCGCAGGGCGGGGGGCGCTTCTTACGAAACGCTGTCTCGGGGTCGAGATCGATCTCCTTGATCCTGCGCCATAGCGCTGCGAGACCATGGCGCGGCGACGGGTTAACGGCGGCAGCTGCGTCGGCCATGTTTCCCCCGTGGCGCGGGCCAGTGTCGATGCCAGTGGCATGCTGCTGTTTTGGTTCTTGGTTGGAAGGAGCAGAGGAAGGCGAGGGGGCGCTGCTGGTCTTGGCTGCCAGTGTGGTGGTGGTGGTAGTGCCGCCGTCGCGCTCCAACGCTGGCGAGGCCGCCGCCGCCGCGTTGGCCTTCTTACCACTGCCGATGCCGAAGACCATCTCCCCTTGTCCGTACCCTTTGCCGCCAGCGATGCCTTACCCTGTGCTCCTCTTCTGGTTCAGCCTGGGCCAAGATGTATCGGCTGGGGAGCAAGGTGTGTGAGTGAGCTTGTAAAGAAGATGGGGCGCCTGTCACTCCAATCGCGGCCCCAGTTGAGTCTTTGCTTGTACACTGCCTTCAGGCCACAGCAGAGTCTCGATTACTATATGTTACACTACTGCGCACCAGCGCCTGCCCACCACGCGCCGGCCCGTCTTGGCTTTTAGTTTCAACCCTCTGGCGACGCGGCGCTGTAGCAGCCGATTTCTTTCTTTCTTTTCTTGTACGCGCGTTCTGCAATTCATGCAGCTGCTCGGCACTGTGCACAGCACAGTGCCATGCTTGGTAGCGCCCGTCCGGTACATGTCCAGCCCAGCAAGCACCCATACTCCACAGTCAAGAGTGCGGTAAATTAGATAGGCTCTCGCGGTACAAACCATATTGTCACCATTCGGATCGCCGCCAAGGCTGGCTTTGCCAATGTGTGACAAGCTCGTAGAATACAACGCAAACGCGCTCGTAGAAAGATTCACTTGGCCTATCGCCGAAAACACTTTCTGACCCCTATGGCTGTTTTCTTGTGTGTTTTGTTATTTGGCAACGTGTATATATCTGGACCCGGGGATTAAAAGTGAGGAGAAAAGTGCGCGTTCCGCGGCGAGCGCGACGGTTAAGAGGATTCAAACTCCCCTCACCGGGTGGGGGGGGGCTCTGGGGCTCTCTTGCATAGTTGGAAGGAGTGGCATCTGCAGGAGCTTGGTCTCCGCATGTGGCCAACGTCTGCTATACCTTCCTTCGCATGGGTAAAGAAGAGGCCAGTACTCTTTTCCAAGCCAACAAGTTGAACAGACAGTGAACGGTACGACGCGTCCAGTAGCTCATCGTCTCTTCTGGCCCGCCCTGAGCTGGAGAAGAACATTTCCTTCGTTCGGCGCACATGCTGGGGCAACGCGCGTATAGTAAGGAGCATACAACAGACAGCCTGTAGAATGCAGAAACTAGTACCTCAACTACGTGCCGATACTGCAGCGGAAACAGGCGAGACCGATAGCCCCCTCCCTCCACATCTCACACTGGAGATAGCATCCGGCCTCTTCGCAAGCACGGAGAGGAGCTCAGTATTGCACTTGCTTTCACCTCATAAATCAAATGCTATGTAGTAGTCAGACCCGATCTCTGAGTAGGGAGAGGATGGCATTGCCAGCGTCTACTTGGGGACACTGCAATCGAACGCACCTGGGGATGTATAGCAGCTTCGAGCCTGTGGTACATAGTCGATAACGCTCCGGTCCCGCAAAACCCGTTGTGTCGCAGGCACCAACGGGGCGGCTCCGCAGCGTGTTGCCAGGGGTATAGTGCACGGGTACCAAGGGATGATTGACCTTCGACCAAAAAAGCGTTTGATTAGTAAGATGCCCTATTCGAAGAAAGTTTCAACCCCGCGACCTCGATTCGTTCGATGCAATGGTACTCCTCTCGGCCCGTATCAATGGATCCTTCGCAGCGGACAGCGACATGGCACTCAGTGCGCACAGCTTTGCAGTTTCGACGCCATACTTCACCGACGCATAGTGCTTACAGCGCAGCGGACTTAGCGACTGGCGGTCGACTGGGACGCCCGGCCCGTCGGCCGTTCCGGTAACTATTTCAAGCCGTTTGCCTATCGCAGCTTTCAAGGCCGGTCGACATTCGCGGCATGCACGGCGGTCCTCCCGGTGGCTTCGGTGGCCACGGATACTTTGCAGGCCCGATGACGGGCATGGGCGGCGGCCTCCGCGGTCCGCCCGGTTGCGGTGGCTATGGTGGCGACATGGACTGGCGCACACTTCGCGATGATCCAAGCAGCTTCGCCGACCTCCAAGGTGCGGGTGGTCACGGTGGATTTGGTGGTGCAAGCAGCGTCATGGGCGGTGCGCGGAGTGGGCTTAGACTTCGCGGGGACGGCATCAATGGCCTTGACGGCCCCGTCGTGGTGCACTGCACTCACCAGGTCATGGCGGTTTTGGCGGCGGCGGACGAGGAGGTCCCAGATGTGGTATGCCTCGCGCAGGCTTCCCGAATCGCAGAGCGCCAGCCCAGGGTTGCCGCCGCTGGTGAGCGTTTGTACCGCTGCCTCACAATCTGCGACGCCTTCAACATGGGACTGGAATCATTCCCCCGCAGGGCAAGTTACCCGAGAGCTCGACACCATTGCGGATCCCATACCAAACTGGCAGCCGAGCATTCATGAGGCGTGTTGCGAACCGTGAAAATGTAGTCTCTGGGCATATTTGGCGCTGAGATATCGATCCCACATCACACCCAGGTCCGTTGCGATTTCTCAATGCCGCACCTGGAGAGGAGACGGCCGAGCAGCTGGGGGAAAATGCTTGGATGCGACGCACGATAAGAATATTTCTTTTCTGCCACAGGAGGCCTACGGACGTCGCTAATTGAGACTGTTTCTATGATACAGCTCGGAGAGGCGTGGGTTACTTGGGATCGAACTCCAAGACCAAGACATTGAACATGCCCACTTGGAAAGGTCTATGCTTGCGGCCATTGCCGAGACAGCACTCAGCGTAACAGCCTGGTTGCTTCTATCAGACAATCAGGTGCATCTTCCGCAAGACTGTTGCGTCAAGGTCAAGAGAGATTTTGCTCAACATGTGCGTCTTTGGCATCTGCTTTCTTCCCTACCAGAAAGACATTATCGTCCAAGTCACCACAAGATCTCAAACAACGATCGCTCGTTTCGTCATAAATCCAAACCACCAACGCGTGGAGGTGAATGCCCCCGTCGCTGGCGCCAAGATCATGACGCGTGGCGTCGCGGCGGGCTTCACAGCCGCGCGCGACTCGTTTACTGAGCTCATGGCAAAGCGACACGAAGAGTCTCTGCGCAAGTGCGAGGCAAAGCAGGCTCGTAAGCAGCTGCGCGAGGAGATCAAGTGTATGCGGCGGAAGAATCTTCTCAATGGCGGAGAGGACAGCAAGCCAAGGATGAGGAGCTCAAACGGTGCGATCGAACGCTTCAGCGCCAGGAGGCTGCCTGGTATCCTGAGGAAGGAGGAAAAGACGCAGAAGGAGAGAATGAAGAGGGTGAAGCGCATGGTAAAAGACGCCAAGAGTCCCGAGCGATCACCCCTTGTCATTTTGTCCAGAGTCCAATCTCAGCATCCTCCTCCGCATCGCTCGCACTGCGTAATTTGCCTCCACCTCCGCTGACGCTGACGCAAGGCTGGGAATACCGAGCTATGCCCATGATGAGCAAGGACGCTTCGCACTCGCAGAACGGCGCTGTGGTCGCCGTGTAGTCCCTCGATACATCTCGCAGCGGCCTAGTAGAAGATGTGGGGAGGACGAAATCAGCCGCGACGACGTTGTTCTCGCCATGGCCTGGCTTGCTCCTGACCAGCACGGTGGTCGTCGCATCTGGTAGCGATGGTGACATACGCGCCAAAGCCGACGCGATTGCTGCACTCACTGACGGAGATGAGGGCACAATCGGCCTGGGGCAGCTGCGTGTATACGCCAAAGGTAAAGATTCTGCAACGTTGGCGGTGGCGTCAAGATCATCTGTGAATGCACCGGATAGCTCGACGGGCGCATCGCCTCCAGCTCCAGCACCTAAGAGTGCATCTAGGCCGCAGACAGCCGCAGGTGCGACGCCTTCTGCCCATATGCCAGCAACGCCTGTGTGGGCACCGACGCAGACGCCGCCACCCGCACCGGCATCGACACCAGCCCCCCAAACAGCCCCTTCAGCTCCGGCAGCACGAACGCGTACGCCGATGGCGCCAGCCTCGCATCCCTCGTTCTCAAGAGCAGCAGCATTCCCGTCAGCGCCCAGCGCCAGTGAGCGATCCCACTGCTCCCCCGCCATTCGGCACTGCCATAGCCACGACGGAGAAGATGACAAAAAAGTGCGGATTCGGCAAGTTCTTAGGCAGATGAGATCAGGCTAAAGGAAAGCGGAGGAAAGCCTTGGTGGCTTGTGATGAAAAATTGTCACTTTTTTGTGTACTACATTGTTTATTTGAATCCCGAACTAGAGCTGTCAGCTCCTCCCGTGTCCAATTGAATCTCGAATGAACGGTTCTACTGTTCAAGTTTCCTTACAAGAACTTGCTGGCAAGTGACGCCAGACCACCGCTGTTGCCGCCGCCGATCATGCTCGAAAGCTGCAGTAGAATGAAGGGACGAGTCGTGAGCATCTGGATTCAGATAAAAGCATGAGGAAAATGTTCTGGGCCCACAATTGATTCTCACCTGATTTTTCATCATCAGCTTCATGGCCATCTGACCGGCCTGCTGGACCGCGTCATTCTTGCTACCCTGTGCGAGGCCCTGACCTTGCTTTTGGTCGAAGAATTGGGCTGCTTGAGACATGGCCATACCGATCCTTGATTTGTGCGATAATTCAGTGTGTCAGCCCTGGCTCTCCTTCCAGGAAAACTGAGGGAAGAAACTCACAACTGGCTCTGCATGTTGCCGCCGCCCTGCTGGCTGCCACTGTTGCCCAGGAAGCTCTTGATGGCGCTGAGCGCGGCAGCGTTGCCGATTTCGCCAGAGCCAACGTTGTTGTCGCTGTTGACGACCTGGTCATGGTGCTGCATCAGCTGGTCGTCCGACGGGTCGTCGTCCGATGGCCGGATGTTGCCTTGCTGCTGCTGCGTCTGCAAGTGCGATGCAATCTGCGAGAACATGGACGAATCCTGCGGGTTGTTGTTCTGCTGCGCGTGGTTGCTTGCTGCAGAGACGAGCGAACCGAGGTCACCGAGGTCAAAGCCGCCGTTGCCGCTACCCTTCTGACCAGCCTGGTTGCCCAGGAATCCCGAAGCAGCGTTGATGAGGTTCTGCAAGGACGAATAGAAGGCTGACGGTCAGCACCTATCACAGCTGCTCCGGCACGCACCGCTCCTGGCAATAAGGTGAGCGCGCCGATCAAACCTACCTCCATGATGACAAGCAGTCCGTTCTACTGGGGGCGTGAGATATCTGTACGAGGGGAGCTGGGATCGGAGGAAGTCGATTCAACCGCGATGAGATGAGCTGGAATGATTGGCGGTCGATAGATGAAGACTTGGCAGTGCAGGAAGAGTGCGTGGCTTGCATCTGAGAAGATGGCTGGGCGGGGTGGGTGGCTCGTGCGCACATGCACCCACAAGGAAGAGAGCATCAAGACTGGGCTGATGCCTGGTGGATGTCATGGAATCTTAATTCCGAATTCCGGTTTCCGCGACGCCTCATCTCGTCTTCTGATGATCAGGAAAGTGGTGCTGAGCGAGCTGAGCGCTGAGAACGCCTATCCCCTTCGACAAGGTTGGAAGAGCTTGATGGGTCAACATTGACATGGGACATAGAGGAAGTCACCTGAATGAATCACCCCAACGGTGCATAACCTAGTGCGCACCCTGGTTTTCACAAAGCACTATAGGGACAGGCGGGGCTGATGGGCCAGTCCTCCTTGGCGAGAACACGTCCTTGACCGTGGATTCCGTAAGCTCGTGCATGGAGTCGAATGTTTTCCGAATCATCATCTTTCATCATGAAAAGCTGTTCAGGATGACAAGATCGTGGCAAGCCAGAGTAGGAGAGGGGGACGCGTACAGGTAAACGCTATTATATACTACACACAGCGGCACCGTCCCGACGGGTAACAAAAAAGCGCCCATGCTACGTGACACCGATAAAAATCCGGATCTGGTTCACAGGTTGGCGCGCGAGCCATCGGCAGCAAACTCGGTCCATGTCTTGACCGGCACCGCCGCCTTGGAAGGCGCCAGATTGGACTTGAGCAGCACCGCGTCGTCCACCACCTGTGTCTTGACACCCGGCGCCGAAGGGATGACAACCTGCTGCGAATGCGCCGGATGCTGCTTGGCCAGCTCGGCGACCTTCGCGCAGACCTGCTCAACGAGCGGCGCATTGTCCGCGCCGATCGTCTCGCGCACATACTCGGTGACGCTCTCGACGCTCAATGCCTGAGCCTTGAGCGCCTCCACATCGCCCTCCTCGGCGCCGAACTTGAGCAGTTCCGGCATGAGAGCATCGACCGCCACTGCACTCAGCAGCGTCGGCTTCACCTGCGAGCGCAGGTTAACCGTCAGCTTCGAGCGCGTCACGCTCGAGTGGTGAATGTAGCGCATAAAGAAGTCGACAATGTCCTGCTTCGTCAGCTCGCGCAGCGCAGCGACGTCCGTTTCACGTTGCAAAAAGTCGTAGTACCTGGGGAATAGACTCGGCGTGTCAGTCGGCGAGGGTGAAAAAGGGAGAAAGAACTTGCAACAACGCACCTAGAATGGATATGGTACCAGAAGCGCGAAGCCTCCTCTCCGAGATTCTTGACGACCTCCAGACGCGACTGGATGAGCGACTCTTTGTGCGCGTTGAACTCGTCCTGCGTCATCTTGTCCAGGACATTCTTCAAGTAGTCGAAGAACACATCGATGCGCGACTCGACGTGTGCCACATCGCGCTCGGACTGCACCAGCACGCGGAAGCCGCACTGGCCAACCATCTTGCGCGCGCTGCTGAAGACGAGATAGCCGAGCTGCTCCTTCGTGCGCAGCTGGTCGAAGCACGGCTCGCTGGCGATTTGCGCAAACAGCAAGAGGCGCGTACGCAAAGACACATCCATCGGGTCGCCCACTTGGCAGTAGTATTCGATGGACGAGTTCACGTTCTCCGTGTGCGCCACCTCCTTCGACCAGCTCAGGCTCGTGGCCGGCGGCAGCACGAGCGAGCGATGAGAGACGAGCTCCGCGGGCGCCAGAGCCTTCGGCTTGAGGATCGACTCTGCCATGTCTTTGAGCTTAATGGCATCCTCGCGCTGCAGGTTGCCGTGCGCGAGCATCTCGATGTGCAGCCGGCCTAGCAGTTCGGGGATGAAGCGCTGCACATCCTCCGCTGTCAAGCCATCGAGCTCGGCGAGCTTCTCCTCGGCAGTCCACATGCGTTCCATGAGCAGGTAGGTCGTGTAGTAGTTGGCGTGCTGATAGGGTGCCTCCAGCTGGAAATTCTGGTAGCTGCGCGTGACTTGGTCTTTGAGGATTTCGAATCGCTTCTTGTCGACTTGGAACGATGCGACCGCCTCGAGGATGTACTTGCACAGCACAGCGAGCTTGTCGTTGTACCCGTCCACAGCGAGGCCGATGCCGTCTGTATGACTCTCGATATTGTAACCGAGACCAGCAAGCTCGGCGTCGTAAGAGTACTCGGTGAGCGCGTCCTTGACCAATTCGACAAATAGACGCGCCTTGACAGCATTGTTCGGCGTTGCATCGATAAGCGGGCTGCGCAAAAGCATAAACACGTTCGCCTTCGGCAGCCAGAACCGGTCGTCCTTCTTGTGCCACAGCCGGGTGGTTGGTGAATTGAGGAGCATGACAGGCTGCTTGCTTGGCGTCAGCTTGTCCGCCTGTTCCTTGCCCGGCACCTCAAAGTTCTTCGGGATGAAGCTGTTCGGTCCGGGTAACGCCAAGTCCTCCGCATTCGGCTGCTGGAATTCAAGCAGCTTGTCCGGCAACTGCATCAGCTTGTACTCTGTCCCATACCACTTCTCCTTGCTGTCCCAGCTCTGCGTCCCATCCGGCATCTGCTGAGCAGCGACAAACACGCGGCACTTGGTCGGCGTGAGCTGCTTGAGCAGATCCTTGATGAGGTCGACGTTAAAGTCGCGCGTGAGGTACGGTCCAGAGAGGATCCACTCGCGTGGATAGTTGATCTGCATCTGTCCCGCCAGCTGCGACGCATACGACGCGGGTGGCGATTTTTCCTTAAAGCGGAAGTTGAGCTCGCTCAACTGCTGCACCTCCTTAAATGCCCACTCCTGAAGCGAGCTGCCGTCTCGCAGGAGCTCAATGTACTTGAAAATCGAGGCGATGACATCATCGTAATGCGCTAGGCCCTCAGTGGTGAGGTCTACCGAAATCTTGAAGAACTCGAACCCGTTCGCGCCGTCGGCCGCTCCGGCAGACAGGCGATTGGACCAGCCTTTGTTCTTGAGGTGCGACAGAATCGATCCCTGGCCCTCGTGACCGATGAAGTGTGAGAGGAACTGTGCAGGTTTGGTCCGGAAGTACGGCACTTGATCCGGGATGGGAAACATGACGTGCAGCAATCGAATGTCCTTGACAGAGCGGAAGAAGACCTGCGTCTGCAGTTGCTCTGGGCTGAATGGCGACGAGGGGAACTCGGGAGGTGCGATGCCTTTGTTCTTGACACCCGAGAATTTGCTTATAGCCATATTTGTCAGCGTATCCAGGTCCTCCCTGCCGATTACGACAAGCTTCATGACGTTTGCCGAATAGTAGCGGTCGTGGAACTTGAGCAGCTCGTCCCGCACGCTCTTGCCTTTGGACCGGGGCGCGTCCCAAAGCGTCTTCAGGTTGCCCGTGCCGAATTTGGAGTACGGGTGTGACGGGTCGCTCAAGCTCTTCTCCAACTGGAAGCTGCGCCATGCGTCGCTTTGCAAGTTCTTCTTGTGCTCCGAGTCGACTGCTCGGACCTCGCGCTCTGCGCAGCTCGGATCAAAGAGCGGCTCCAGGAAGAATTGGGCGAAGCGGTCGAGCGCGCCTTCGAGATGGGCATGGCCGACATCGAAGAAATAACATGTGTTGTCGAGAGCGGTGAATGCGTTCGAGCTCCCCGAGTGATTGTTGAGAAATTCCGAGTATTCGTTCTCCCGGGGATACTAACAGACGAGAGGAGGGCACAGAAAACAACGTCAGCATACTGCGCGAGATGAACTGCGCCGGGACGACCTTCGTGTCGCGACATACCTTCTTCGTCCCCAAAAAGAGCATGTGCTCGCAATAATGCGCAAGGCCCGCCACATCTTCTGGATCTGAGAGGTGGCCTACCTTAATGTCCATCGCGGCGCTCGCCTTGTCCGTCTTTGGGTCGTGGATGAGCAGTGCTTCTAGTCCATTCGCCAGAGTGATGAGTCTGTAGGATTGGTCGTCTAATGCTGGCTTCTCGAGATCTTTGGAGAACACAGCGTACTGCGCCCCTTGAGAAGACGAGGATTGGATTTGATACCCGGAAGGAAGAGCGTCGAGGAAGCTCGAGGCGGGGGTTGCCGAGTTCGCGGCAATGGATGCCAGCTGCCTCGTCCCCTCTACGGTAGGTGTTCGGGAGTTGGGACACGCCATCTTCAACGAAGAGGAAGAGGGAAGGGTCCTAACGCTGGAAATTGATTTGCTGAAAACACGTGAGACGGCAGGCGAAGAGGCCAGGTTTGCGACGGGTCGCAATGTATACGGGGACGCTGCTCGGGGCGGGGAGGAGACCAAGCGCGCTGCTGCCCTCGCTGATGACACAGGTGATTTAGGCAGCATAGGTGACGCGATCACCCGAGTTGCAACAAGTGCTCTATGCTCGTCTGCGCCACTGGACGATGGAGTCCAAGTGTACTTTTCGAGGTATGACGGCTGGGCGGTGGACCTTGGTTGTGGTAGTGGAGTTCCGGAGAGCAACAGCAAAAGGAGAAACTCTGCAAGCATTTATTGACGTGAGAGGTGAGCAATGAGTAGCTCAGCATACAGGCCCTCTCAAATCAACAAGAGCTTCGCAGAGGTGACGAGTCGAGGACCTCCTGGAACAAGCAAAGGTTCTTTCCTCTGGGCGTGTTCCGCTTTGAAGATCCACTTGTGCCTGGCCGCTCGGCCCGCCACGACACCACCTTGGACTCACATAAACAGTTACACGTTTAGGTCAGGGGGCTATGACTGCGACGAGAGACAGCTCATCACCATTGCAAGATGCGAAATGCAACAAAGGGTAGAGACTACTATGGGTACTGGTGAGTGACAAGAGAGCTTCAAAGCAGTCTATTCGCCTTTTAGTTATAGGCTGCTGCCTCGTTCTAACACGACTGATATTTGAGACCAGTGATCGAGTAACTACGTGATCCTTGCACGCTGTACTTCGCCGAAGAAATCACCTTCTCTTCACGCATAATCTTCATTCGAAGCTCATGTGCGTCAACATGCCCACGTCACATGGATTCTTTTTTTTCCGCTTTCTCTGGCTCTGAAACCAAGACGCATTTACTTTCGCTTCTGCTGCTTCTATTACACACGTGGCGGACAGCAGGACGTCTTTAAGGACTCCACCTTAGAAGCCTGCGGAGATGAGGTAGTCGCCTGCGATTGAAATGAAAGTGAAAGCAGACGAATTCGTTCGATGAGCGTGCGGACAAGCGCAGAAAGTCCCTACAGAACCGCTTTTGACTCACCGAGTGATTCAACGACTTTGTTCGCTTCGCCGGGTACGATGGGACTGAGGTAAACGCAGACCAGAACACATTGTGCGGTCTTGACGCAGACGATTCCGTCAGCCTGTGAAGGCGTTTGGCACAGAGTCCAAAGTTTGGAGAGGTGGCGAGATGAGAGAGGGAGGAAAAGGAAAAGTGAGCAGACGCGACCCTGGAGCCGAGCGGCTAGGAGAAAACAGGAGCACATGCGTGCACGCACCCCTTGTTTCCCGTACACGCTCCTCCCATCGGCCTTGAGGCAGAAGTACTTGCGACCGGCGGCCCTGATCCCGTTCGCCTGCGCCGTGTCCGGCGCGTCAAACGTGCTGACAATCGTCCTTTGTTCTTCTGGCGTCAGTGCAAAGCCGGACGATGTTGCCCAAACCTAAGGAAGGAATCGCAATTGAAAATGGCATGATCGGCGTTTGCCGCTTCTTCAGATGCGGACAGGCTCGGCATAGTCATGTGCACCAAATGCGCTACTCACCCCGCCCTTGAGCCCGAGGATCGCCGCGTGCGACACGCGGCCGCTGCCAAGCAGGT
The DNA here is from genome assembly GCF_000711695.1 of Tilletiaria anomala UBC 951. Taxonomy (NCBI): domain Eukaryota; kingdom Fungi; phylum Basidiomycota; class Exobasidiomycetes; order Georgefischeriales; family Tilletiariaceae; genus Tilletiaria; species Tilletiaria anomala. The sequence continues at coordinate 51,468 of NW_013546979.1, forward strand.
TCGTGTCTACGTACGTTTGCCAAGACCTTGAACAGAAGAGACAGCAGTTTGAGTAAGAGTCCCAATCACCTGACCGGTCCACAATAAATAGTTTCCCGCTGTCCAGAGTAAGAGGGATAGCGAGGGGCGGCTCACATTGTGTATGTTCCTCTTTCAACTCGGTGCGATTCTTCCAGCTGCCCTGCGTGATCCGTTAGCCGGGTGGTTTGCAACTTGCAGAACTGCTGCGCTACAAGGATCACTGCTCGTGCGACGCTTCACTTACAACGAATGCGCCTGAGCTCCGTTTTGGGCGTTGTCGTCGTGGTGGTCGTAAGGCTTGAGTGCGTTCGTCCAGGATGTCAAAGCATGTGAATCGGGAAGTCCCCCTACAACGGGCGTGGGCTTTGGCCTCATGCTACAGATCACCCTTCTGGCCCCGCCGCCCCGGCCCCCAATCGGAACCGTGCGGAGAGCATGCTGCACTGCGCCGCGTGGGTGCTGTGAATCAAACATTTCCGCCCTTCAGGAAACCAACAGACTTCAGATTTCGCTCCAAGGCGCACGCACAGGCCAACAGTCACTTCTCTTCCGTCGCCGTCTATATAACCTTGCCTCCAAAAACCTGGTAATTCTTGCTGCTCTTCTGAGACGATCATATTCATTCTCATCGCCTGCAGAAGCAAAGTCCTTTCCTACCCTGAGCATCCCGAAGGAACACTGCCATAATGTCGTCGCCAAGAGGTACGTCCGATTCTCCGCCGGGGGACCGGTGGGCGATCACCACCCTCGTGACGCTCGACTCCTCGTGACGCTGATCTCTGATCACCATTCCACTGACTATTTCGCCTGCTTGTCCAGGTCTGTTCGTGGGAGGAAACTGGAAGATGAACGGAACGCTCGATTCGAGCAAGAAGCTCATCGACCACCTCATCGCGTCCAAACTCGATGAGAGCACTGGTGCGTAGCGCATTTGTCTATGGAAGGTTCAGTCCATCTTGCCCAGGCTCTGTTGAGCGATACGCATGAGACAAGCAGAAGATGGGCACATTATGTTCACCAACTGATGGTGATAGTTTGCATACAGAGATCGTTGTCGCTCCTCCGTTCATCCACCTGCTGCAGGTCAAGGACTACCTCCAGGCTTCGTCGCACCCGAACATCAAAGTTAGCGCACAGAATGCCTACCACAAGAGCTCCGGTGCCTTCACCGGTGCGTGAATTTGCCTCCGCTGTCTGCTGCCCGAGAAGATCTTCGACTAACTCCCTGCGGCTCATATTCATTCCTGGTGACAGGTGAGGTTTCCGTCGACCAGCTGGTCGACGCCCAGGTCCCCTGGGTCATCATCGGCCACTCGGAGCGCCGCACGCTCTTTGGCGAGGCAGACCACAATGTTGCAGAGAAAACCAAGGCGGCGCTCGAAGCTGGCCTCAGCGTCATCCTCTGCATCGGAGAGACGCTCGAGCAGCGCGAGAAGGACGAGACCGTCTCTGTCGTCACGAGGCAGCTTAACGCTGTTGAGCAGGAGGTCAAGGACTGGAGGTGCGTGCCCTTCTCCTTACCGGCGCACATGTTTGCGTGACCCTCTCACACTCCTTTCGTTCTTTACTCCATCTCCAGCAAGATCGTCGTCGCATATGAGCCGGTGTGGGCTATTGGTGGGCAATAGCGTCTCGGCCTTTCCTTTTCCGATCGTCAGTACTGACTGACGAAACTTTGCACATCAGGCACGGGTAAAGTCGCTACATCACAGCAAGCGCAAGAAGTGCACTCCGAAATCCGCAAGTGGGCCGCGAGCAAGCTTGGCCAGTCTGTCGCCAACAAGCTGCGCATCATCTACGGCGGTAGCGTCGCTGCCAAGAACTGCAAGGAGCTCTGTGAGTGTCCTCTTGCTCGGAGGCCGGAGAGCCGCGCCTTGCGTGGTCCAGGCGCTAACCACATTTACACCATTTGCTTCTTTCGCCGCAGCTACTCAAGCGGACATTGACGGTTTCCTCGTCGGCGGTGCCTCGCTCAAGCCAGAGTTCGTGGACATTGTCAACGCACGCCTCTAGTTCTATCCTGTATCTCTGAAGGGTGGAATGACATGGGACGATCGATGAATGGCCTGAACTTCCTCTTGTGCATGGGCTAATACTTTCCTCAGGACACTCGTCTAGTACTATGCGCGTGGCCCGCTACAAAACGAACTCCAGCTTGTGCGAAAAGTCTCACATTCGCGCAATACGTCCCATCCGCGGCGTTCTCCTTGCGTGCATCTCGCTCCCGCGGGGGAAGAGTCGTGCGCGACACCTGCCAGCTCAGCTACGCTCCAGCACGATCGCGACGGCCTGCCCGCCCCCGATGCATGCGGCACCAACGGCGTACCTCTTCTCGAGGCGTTGCAGGTTGTGCGTAAGGTTGTTGATGATGCGCGCGCCGGACGCGCCGAGCGGGTGGCCAAGCGCAATGGCGCCGCCAAAGAGATTCGTCTTGTCGTTCGGCAGGCCCAGCTCCTTTTGCACAGAGAGGAATTGCGCTGCAAAGGCCTCGTTGACGTCGAATAGGTCGATATCGTCCATGCTGAGGTCAGCGCGCTGGAGTGCCAGCTTGATCGCATCGACAGGCCCGATGCCCATGATGCTCGGCTCGCACGCCGTTACGCCGTACGAGACGACACGCGCGAGCGGCGTGATGCCGAAGCGCTTTATCGCCTCCTCCGAAACAACCACGTTCGCCGCCGCGCCGTCGCAAATCCCAGATGCGTTTCCCGCCGTCACTGTACCGTCCTTCTTGAAGACTGATGGGAGCTTGGCGAGCGTCTCGACCGTCGTCTTGCTGCGCGGGTGTTCGTCCACCAAGAAGGTTTCGGTGCCCTGTAAGCATAAGAGCAAAATATCAGTCAGGTAAGCCAAAGCGCCGAGAAAGGAGAGAAGGGCGCGGACGCATGCGATGCCCACATTTTTAGACTTGATCTCGACAGGAGAAATCTCTTGCGCGAAAGCGCCATCCTCGTTGGCCTTCTGCCAGCGTTGCTGCGACTGCAGTGCGTACTGGTCGCACTGCTCGCGCGTGATGCCGTACTTTTCTGCCAGGTTCTCGGCGGTGATGCCCATCGGCGTCGGCTTGGGTACCATGTCCGTCAGCGCGGCCATGAGGCTGTCGACGAGCTTGAGGTCGACACCAAACTTGCCGCCGCCGAAGCGCACGCCGTGCAGCGTGTACGGCGATAGTGACATGCTCTCTGTCCCGCCGGTCAGAACGACATGGCTGTCGCCAGCCTTGATCTCATGCATAGCGTTGACGATGCTCTGGAACCCGCTCCCGCACAGCCGGTTCACTGTCAGCGCGGGAGTCGTGACGGGAAGCCCGGCAAGATGGCTGAACAGTGAGCGAGGGTTACCATCAGCATGATACTAATAGAGGGCTTAGGGGGGGGGCACACACCCAATGTGTCGCGCCACATAAGGCCCGGTGTTATCTGACTGGCATACCATGCCGAAGATGGTCGAGTCGACCTGTACGCCCTTTGGCAGATCAGCCAGGGCGGCCTTGGCGGCGTGAGCGCCGAGCTCGGAGGCTTTCCTGTTGTTGTGGCAGTCCCACGGTACCGGATGTGCGTGAGTAAAAATGACCTCCTTCAAAAAAAACTGTGCTGGGCAGCAGTCTGCTGGCGTTCGCAGGAAATGGGAGCTGAGAGCACTCACAGGTTTCTCAACTTGCCTCCGAAGGCACCGAAGGGCGTTCGCCTGCAAAAGGAAGGAGCAGCGGCAGCAGCAGCAGCAGGCGAATGCGTCGAACGCAGGATCAGTCATCGCTCTAAATGCTGGCAGATCAGTAAGAGAGTGCCGGCTTGGTCTCGGCGCGCACGCACCTCGCAGCTGCAATGTAAGCCATTTTGAAATCTACAACAAACAGTAAGCAGCGACACGCGAAGGGGCGGGGACGAAGGGAGAGGGGCGTCAGCGTGACCAGGTGGAGGGATTGCAGCGATGCACGGCCTACTCTCACTGTTTCTAATCTGCTACCAGGTCGATGCTTCTTCTCCCTACGTTGTTGCCCTTGTAAGAAACGGAGCTGGAGAAAGGAGGACGGGTGATCGAAGAGGGTCAATTGACCCCATAGTGGAGGTAAGTTGGCCATTTCAGATTGCACGGATCTGATCAGTCTCTCTGACAACCAAGGCAGGGGGTAACGTGGGGCGATGGGCACCACAGCACTCTCCACTCTCCCACATGTTGATTGCTTTCACGCGTGGGCATGGAAAGCCGGTTTTGATGACGACCAAATTTGACAAAATAGGGTTTTGCAATCCACGCCGATTCTTTGTACCATAGGGCCATACTGACTCATGACTAACAAGCGAGGGTCATGCTCATTATGCAAGGTTGGAAAGTTTGTTGGCTTGCCGTGTGCTGTACGTATCCTTGGTCCTTGGATACTGATCAGGGCAAGTTATGAGCCATTGATCAGCACGACCAGCGCTTCTATCCAGTGGAAAAGACGCGGGTGCATCACGTGCATGGAATTACTTGAGCGTACAAGCTGCAACCGCTGACCTCCACGGGTCTGCGCACAGGTCACCGTTCTGATGATGTCATGCCGCGCACATTTGGTTATCCGCGGATCATGCATACCACAACGATGTCATGTCCAGGTCGAATGCACACGAGTGTTCAGTACAACCGTCCTGCAAGCGGCGAAGACGATGCGCGCGAGTACATGTCATACTTTCCGCAGGGGATCGAGTTCGCCTGAGGTGGCCAGAAAACGACATCGCAATCAAACAGCCCGCGCACATTGACACGGAAGGGGATCGTGTGCTCCCCCGATGCCTTTGCCGACTTACTCGCATGGATTGGTCAAGCATGTCGGCTCATGACCCATGCAGCTAATGCTATACGGATGATAAAGAGCCGATGTCGACGTGGTCGGTGACCAGCTGTTTGAAACCAGTGCTTGATCTCGTTCATTTAATTTTATGGCTGGGGACAACACTTCAAAGTATGTACGATCGGATAACGGCTGCTCCTTCGAGGTCAACGAAGGCAATAAGACATGTGAAGACAGCCTGCGTTCGACCACCTTATTGCCTACCTTACCTAATACGCCTGGGGTGCACGCATCATTGATCACCCTCCAGTGCAATAGCCTCAAAGGGCGCTTCCAGGCTCCAACCACAGCCTTTTCCAATAAGCTCATGCAACCGGCCAAAGCTGGCCAGAGGAAAGTACTTCCTCGGGAGGAACGATTTTTCCACGTCGATTCGCCACCATCCATGTACGCATGTTATAATGCAGATATAGACTGCGGCATGCCGGCCTAGGGGGCGGGAGCGGGCCTGGGAATACAAACATACCGGAGTTAGGTTCGGAGCTGTAGGCTGTGTGTGGGTTGTGACAACCAAAACCAGAGCGTCCTGGCTGCATAATGCATGAGATGACCTTCGCTTAGTGGCTCACCAGGGATCCTTGTCTCGTCCATTTTGCATTCCGTCTCCCGCACAGCGGGCATGAGGCAAGGGGCGCCAGGAGCGAGGAGCGACACACCGCCCAGAGCAATAGCAATAGCGAAAAAGGCACCTGATGATGATCATGCTGATGTTGATGGGCGAGAACACCCCGACCACCTCGAGCACATACGGCAAGTGGCCTCTACTGTCCTTCGTCCCAGTTTCTTTTAGGTAGCCCCGCGCAGGATCGAGGGAACTGGAACTCACTCTGACTCGATAGACAACGGGAGGTTCAGTCTGCCTCCTTCGGGCCTCCATTCCCTCTTCGACACCTTGGCAAACTGTCTTCTCTACTTATTTCGGACGACAACGCCTGCAGTCGTCTCCTCCTGGGCGTCAACTGGCAGAATACAAGCGTGAGGGTGTCCCCGAGGCCACGCCGTTCAATGAGGTCTTCACTGCTGGTGTGCGAACCGGGACGGAGAGTGCGAATGCAAAGACATCTGCCTATCTAATGCCATTTAGTGCGTTGCAAGCTTTGCTTCCAGAGGCATTGGATCGAGCCAGGCTGCTGACAGCATTGGAATGGGCTCATCAGAATACAACCGCATAGAGTCTCAGGACGTTCATAATAAGCTTCAAGTCCGCATTACTCACCCTTGCAGTGCTTCATCTCGGTGATCACAAGCAGCACGACCTACATACACCCCTGGTCACAATACTCCGCCGCCCATGTCTTCGCGTCCACCGTCGGCGGGCGGCACTACGGACCCCGCATCACGTCCGCAATGGGCATCAGTCGCGCCGGCTGGCTCACAGTCTGTGCCATTCTCCTCGTCCTTGGCGCGCGCCGGCGCCGGGGGCGACGGTGCGAGCACGCCGCCGGTGGTCCGGTCACCCGCTCCCTTGACACGGCCGAGCACGCCCATATCTGCAGGTGGGGGTGCGCTGCTGGGCGCGAGCGGAAGCAGCAGCGGGAAACCGGCGAAGGGTAGAGTGCATTGGCAGGGCACAACGAGAGGCGATGCACCGCGCAGCGCTACACGCTCGCAGTTCGCTTTTGCGCCAGCTTCTACTTCTAGCGACGCCGAGGCGGAGGGCAGCGAATTGGAGCGGGCGCACTCAGAGAGGGCTGGCGCCGGCGGTAGCGACAGCATTCAATATGCCAATGGCGATTCCAGCATCAGCATCGGCGGCTTGGAGAAGGTCGCAGCGAGCAAGTCTCAGCCGATGAGCAGCAGCGCTTCAGCGCCTGGCCAGCGGTTCCGCGTCTTGGGCGGCAGAGGGCCGGGGCCGACTGTCATGGTGCGCGGTGGTGCGCATGGGCCGATGGCTGTTTCCCAAGGTGGTGCAAGAGGCCTACCGTCGCAGCTGACTGTGCAGCGACAAGGTAGCCAAGGCGCAGGGTCGGACTCAGCTGCCCCTCCGCCTGTAGGTGACGCACCTTCTGACGTGCAGCCGCGGGGCGAAGACAAGCAGGCAACAGAGCAAGCTCAAACATGCCCTCTCCTGCGTCCGACGCCTGTGCACACGACACGCGCAACGTCCAGCAGCAGCCTGATGCGTGTGAACCATCCAGGCCCACTTATGCTCGATAAGCGGTTGTCCAATCTTTCCGGCATACCGCCAACCGAGCGTGGACCGAACGCGTTCGGCCTCCACGATGAGAGCACATCCAGCGGCACCGGTGCCGGCGGCGTCGCGGGCTTCCCGACCAACGGGCACAGATCTAGCGAGACGATGCCCAGTGGCATGCTGTCCGCTCCAGCCGTCAAGGATGCGCAGCTCGAGCTGACCCATACGCTGTCCGAGCAGTTCACCCCGCCTCCTGCGAATGGAGGGTCAGTGCCTGTCGCACCTCCCAATGCAGGAGGAGCCAGTGGGCTGGGCCTCGTCTTGAGTGGTGCAAAGAGCCTCGACGAGCGAGGACTCGACGATCGCGCGTTCCTTGAGCTGCAGCGCGAGCTCGAACGGCACGAAGCCGCGCGGAAGCAGGATGAGCATGACGCCGGCGCAGCAGCAGTCTCGCATGCGCCGCCCGCTGCTCAGGACGATGATGACGATGATGGCGACTCTGACCAAAGCAGGCGGCTGGCGCGAGACGAGGAACACTACGCGCGCCGCAGGTTCCGAGGCATGAGCGGCTACGCTAGCTCCCGCGCCACATCCGGCGCGTCGACGCCCGGTGGTTGGTCCACGGACAGCGGCAGCGGCTCGTACAACCCGGCTGCCGATTCGGACCTCGAGTATGTCGACATCGCCCCCGGTGAGGTGGACGGCATGCCGAGCCGGCGGTCAAGACTCAAGGCGGCGGCGGATGCGACGAAAGTGGCGACTGATGCTGGCGAAAGTGATACGCCTGCTAAGCGCTCATGGCTCAAGGTCCGCAAGATGCTCGTCGGAGCGAAGGGCGATTCAGATGTCGGGGACGTCGAAAAGGCTGGCCGGCCCGCCAGGGCATGCGTCGAACCCGACACGGCCGGCCCGACCAACCGCAAGAGTGTTGCAGTCGAGACAAGCAGCGGCGTGCGTGGCACTGACCGCAAACCCCGCCCGACTCGCTATGAGCGTGAAGCCGCGCGGCTCGTCCGTGCACATCTGCTCATGAGGGGCGCGGGAGTATCGACAGCAGCAGCGACAGCGGGAGTCAGGCGGCACGACGGCGAGGGCGAGTCGTCGATGCCGCCCCTGTCTTTATCGCTGGTGCGCGGGCGGAGCATCAACCGCAAGCACCTGGCGCGCGACTCGGGCGCCAGCACACCCGATGCGCTCGAGACAAGCACCAACCTCGACGCGCGGCCCGTGCAGTCCGGCGGAGTACTGGGCAACCTGCTGATGCTATACGAACAGCAGCAGCACAAGATGCACGAGGCGGACGAGTCGCGCACGCGCGTTAATTCTGAAGCAACTAGCGAGGCCAGCGCCAAGCTTGCAGCGCCGCAGGAGCAGCGCGTCGCTGACACGCGCAACGAGGAGCAACACAGATACGGATACCGGTACAATCCGCTTGGCGTCATCCGGAGGCCGTTCTCGCGCGCTGGCTCGCGCAGCGGCTCACCCGTCTCGACGCCTCGTATCCGCAAGACGCTCGCAAGCGGCAGCATGCAGCTTGTCGGCGCCGCTGCCAAAACGGTCAAAGTCGTTGCGAACGAGGCTGGCTTCGAAGATGTGATGGAGGAGCGTCCCAAGGCAGCCCGGTCCGATGCAGGCGTCATTGGCGCCCTGATCGCCACGACGGGAAACCTGATCGGCGCAGTCAGCCCGGCCAGCGCTCAGCTAGGTCCCAACCCCAACCGCTCCGGCTTTACGCTCGACCGCTACCTGCTGCCTGAGATGAATGCCAAGACGCTCAAGAGGACAGCTCAGATCATCGCGGACGCCTCTGTCCGCCCGTCCAGGAGCCGGCCAGGCACGCCAGGCTCGCGCTCCGGCGCCGCAAGCCCCATCCCGCGCATCGACAGCGGCCGCCCATCTGGCTCCGGAGGCCCCACGTCGCCCACAGGGCTCAAAAAGCGACGCGACGGCACTAGCAGCAGCGGATTCGCCTTCGGCCCTGACCAGCATCTCCCATACAAACGCAGCAGCACGTATTTTGGCGCGGCGGCGCATGCGACCGGTACAGCTCTCTCCTCCCTCAGGCCCTGGCTCACGCACTCGACTGTCAATACCCCAGTAGCCATCTCCCAGGATGGGGGTGATTACTTTGGCGTGGACCCCGGCGAGCTCGACGAAAAGGCACACAAAGCTGAATGGCAGCGCAAGCTCCGCAAGCGCGCAAAGGAGAAGCGCAGGAAGGAGGAGATCTTCGTGAGTCCGGCGTTTCGTCTCTCTTCCGGAGCTACGCGTGTGGCTTGTGCGCTCCCCGCTGACTACTGAAATCTCTCCTCGATCCCGCACAGATTACGATGCACGTCGCTGCCATCTTGCAGCGGCAGCAATTCATTCTCAAGCTCGCGCGTGCACTGATGATGTTCGGCGCCCCGACACATCGCATCGAGACGCAGATTCAGCAGACGGCGCGTGTTTTGGAGATTAACTGCCGCTGCATTTACTTCCCCAACCTGATGCTTGTCGCGTTCGGTGATGATGCTACGCACACGTCCGAAACCAAGTTCATCAAGCAGGCAGGCGTACTTGACCTGACCAAGCTGACAGACATGCACACCATCTACTGGAAAGTCATCCACGACAAGGTCGGCGTCGATGAGGCGAGCGGGCAGCTGGACGAGCTGATGCGTCGCAAGCCGCTGATCCGCAAGATCCCCATGGTCATCATCGGCGGATTTTGCTCTGCATTCATCTGCGTCGGGCCGATGGGCTTCAACGGCTCATTTGCCGATGCGCTGCTCGCTTTTCCGCTTGGCGCATTTCTCGTCTGGTGCCAGAGCATCATCACCGCCGAGCTGTACTCGAACGTGTTCGAGATCGTTTTTGCGGCAGTGAACTCGTTCATCGCATCCGCAGCTTACGGTGCGGGGCGTGGGCCGTTCTGCTACTCGGCCATCGTCTCGGGCTCAATCGTGTTGATCCTACCTGGGTTTATCGTGCTGTCCGGAGCGCTGGAGCTGCAGTCCAAGAACCTCGTCGCTGGTTCGGTGCGGCTGGTGTATGCAATCATCTACTCGCTTCTCCTGGGCTTTGGACTCTCGATCGGCGCTTCGCTCTGGACGCTCTTCAGCGGGCAAGACATGGTTGTCACGTCCGCCACTGCTTCGTGCTCGGACGTTCATGTGGACTTGTGGTACCGCCAAAAGGTCGACATATTTTGGGCTTTCCTCACGGTACCCGGGTACAGCATCTGCTTGTCGCTGCGCAACCATGCCAAGGTGACGCGCAAAGAGTTCCCCGTCATGGTCATCATCGCCATTGCAGGTTGGGCGACGAATCATTTTCTCGCGCAGCGCAAGCAGCTTGCCACTCGCCAGGACTTTACAGCCATGCTGGGCTCGCTCGTCGTCGGCCTGCTTGCAAATCTGTACGGACGAGTTTTCGACGGCAGGGCTTTCGTCGTTTCCGTACCGGGTATCTTGTACCAGCTGCCGAGCGGCTTGAGCCAAGGCGGCCTGCTTTTGTTCGCCAACAGCTCGTCGGATGCGAATTCGACCTTTAGCAATGGCTTCGCTGTCGCACAGAGTCTGGTGCAGGTGCGCGAATGTGCCGCTCGTTTTTTTCACATGCTAAGAAGTACCTGACGCCTTTTTGTTTGTCTTTGGCTTTCTCACAGGTTGCCCTTGGTCTTTCTGTCGGCTTGTTCACCGCTACTGTCATCAGCTATACGCTCGGCGGCAAAAAGTCCCGCGGTGGCGGTCTCTTTTCATGTGCGTACGGAGCTGGGAGTATGATGCTGCCACAATTGACATGGAGATTGACGAATGATTCGTGTTCCACGCCGTTCTTCTGTACAGTTTGATCGAGTTCCAGTCTGGCATCCCTAAACATCACCGCCCAGGAATCACGGACATTTCATCCTTGACCATCGCAGCCTTCTGTGCATATGCATTGCAACTCAACACCGTCACGTCGTCATCCTCATCATCCTTCACATGCATAAATAAATCTGCCCCTTCGCCTCGCCATGCAACAGCACCAACAACCGCAAGCTTGGCATATTATCTCAACCCATCCTCATCTGCACTTTATAGACTAGAATAGACAAGATGAACTGTGAATTCGCATTGCCGCTCTGTAGATAGACATACTGTAACTTATACAGAGTATATACTGCATACAGAACGCACAACCGCACTTACAGCAGCGCGCCATAAGACCACCACCGCAGCCGATAGGCAATGGAATTTCCACGACCAACTGTATCCTACATTTACCATATGCCCGGTTTAGTCCCCGCCATCTAGGAAGAGGCTTCCCGCCGTATGGCGTACGACGATGTTCATGGCGTGGAACACGCGGATATGACCCGGTTTGCCATTGGGCAGAGTAGAGCTTTGCCTCTGAGGAAATACAGCTACGTGCTGCCAAAGGAGTGATGCGAGGTATCTACAATTTCTCCTATGCAGTCCAATATTGCGTATGCATGTCATTTGCCAATCCGGTCGTCATGCTTCAAAGATTCATGCTTTGATTCTTCACCTTCATCCCCGCCGCCGCCGTCTTTGTCATCAGCCTCATCCAATGAACAGCCCTTCCGTCCAAATGGGCTGTCCTCTCGGTGAGCTCCATCAGCTTGTCCTTTCCATTGCCCATTCTGAATCGAGTACTGACTGACTTGCCAATCTGGTATTTTGGCGGCTAAGTTCTCTAAGATTTTGGGACCCCAGAGCTGAGAGCTGCAAGGTAGCAACGTTCTGCCCTCGGTGAGTCCTCCTTCGCTATTTTGGTGGCAGCAACATGAAGTGGCAGCTTATTATAGGCGCAGGACGTGGATGCACATACGCGTAGCTTTCGCAACCCTACATACATACACTATGATGACGCTCTCACAAGGCGCAACCGGAAGATGTAGCATGAAAGGCACAGCAGGGGGGGGGGCAGTCCACGGAGCAAAACTCAAATGCGGCCACACACCACACCGCACCTTCCCCATGTGGTACAACCTGACACACCCGCCGTGCCTTGATGCGTAGAGAGTGTTCTTATGCCCACTCTTCGCTAGCGCCGATCACACAGGAACAACAAGGCACCAATCAATCCTCAATTAAAAGAGAAAGACTATATGGTTGCTGGCTAGCAGCACTGAAAGAACCCAAGAAGCGCTATAACCTGCAGGCCATGTGATTTTGATTCTGTCGCCCTTCGCAATAATACAAGGGCTGCTGCCTGCTTGCGAGATAACCCAGCATTCTCTCAAGGGTTTTTGGGGGGGCTGCTGCGCTGCACAGTCGATAGACAGGGTGCTCGTGAGACTGCGATAAGAGCGACGCAAGCACTAGTTTGGCGTTCTGGCTGCCATGGAGACGTGACGCGTGGGTGGTCAATGTCCATCCATCGTCGTCCGTTGTCCCCTTTCATACTTCGGGGGAGACTGCAGAGGGTCATCGGCATCAGATGAGTAAACTGTAGCAGAGGACGACAGAGAGCCATTTTTATGAGAAGTCGTCCTCCACCATCCGGCATCCGTCCCTCGCCCATCGCCCATCGGTCACGCGGTCACGTCTCAGTTCGTTCCAGTGGGCTGTGAGTAGAGCCGAGCCGGCTGCACTTACTGGCCATCCCAACATCACCACATCACCTCTCTAGTGTTACATTCACTCTTCATACGCACCCTCTCTTCGCTGTTCCTTTCGCACCAGGGCACATCCGCGTGCACCCTATAAAATAGCGTGCCGTTCGTCTGCTTAAGCTAGCTTCGCCATCACCGCCTCTTTCCTTCTCCTCTTGCCGTCTGGTACGATCAGACTCTGTCTCGCTGCACCGCAACATCTGTTCCTCCTTCCCTTGCACATATCTTAATCAAAATGCACATCCTCAGCAACCTGCTCGTCGTCACCACTGCCGCCAGCGGGCTCGCCTTGACGGCCGCCGCGCCGTCTCACCCTCCGTATTCTGCTGCTTCGCGTCCGGGACCTCTGCAGCAACTATCGGCGCCATCGCCACCCTCTTCTTTGCATCTTGCATCTGCACCCGGCGCAGCTTCAAGTAGCGTCAATGGTGCACTATCTTTCAGCTCACCGCAGGCTAAACAGGTGCATACTTTCGGCGAAGAACGGGGTCTTGCGTATACTGCTTGGCTAGTCGGTCGGTCGCTGACCCTCTGCCTCATTGCATCCTCCCTTCTCGCGCCAAGTACTACGTTGGCAACAGCTACCCGACCGTCCCATTCCCCGTCCCCGAATCGTGGGCGGGATTGATGCCCATCTCGCAGGACTCGCAGTCATTGAAGCGCTTCTTCTTCTGGCTCTACCCAGCGCAAGACGAGTCGAATGATTTTGCCATCTGGCTCAACGGCGGTCCCGGGTGTAGCTCGCTCGAAGGGCTGTTGCAGGGTGCGTCCGGTGGCGAGAGTGTTCTCAGGAACATCGGCCTAAACAAACAAAACTCAGATTGATAGGTCACAGTATGGATAGAATTGGACGACTGATGACTCACAAGCCCTTTTCCTCTCATCATGTTCTACCGCTCAGAGAATGGGCCATTGAGTTTCGCTTGGAATGTCTCGGGCTTCCCGGACCAGCCTTACGTGCAACGCAACCCGTACAGCTGGACAAACCTGACCAACATGCTCTGGGTCGAGCAGCCCGTTTCAACAGGTACGCGTTGCGTCTGCTAATATCCGGGAACAGGGAAAGCTGACTGGTTGTATGCGCCGTGCGCACCCCCTGTACAGGCTTCGGGACCGGCACGCCGGACGCTAAGGATGAGAACGACGTGGCGGACGAGTTCTACGGCTTCTTGACCAACTTTATGGCCACTTTCCCTGAGCTTAAGGGCAAGAACCTCTACATCACGGGCGAGGTGAGCGGCTTTCGAAAATCGCTATGCCTTACAAGCAGGAGCTGACCTTCGCATTCACTTTTGATATTTTTCAGAGTTACGCTGGCAAGTACATACCTTACGTGAGTTTCAATAGGATGTGAAGCCTGCGTGCGTGCTCGTGATGCTCTGCTCACTACGCCTCGCCTGTGCACGGCCACAGATCGCTTCGAACATCTACGGCCGTAGCGCAGAAGAAAATGCCGCAAACGGCCTGAACCTCAAAGGCATCGCCATTAATGACCCGTCCTTTACCGGCAACTTTTTCGGCGAGGAGGCCGCCTCGATTGAGTTTGCCAAGCGCTGGCAAGACGACCTGCGTCTGTCCGACGGTTTCATCAAAGCCCTTGACGCCGACGCTGCCAAGCACAATTTTACCAATTTCGTCGAGAAGAACCTCGTCTACCCGCCGCCCAAGGACGGGATCCAAATCCCCAAGGCATACGCCGCTGATGACAACTACGATCCGTGGGGCACCATCTACGATCAGGCAACCCGGCTCAACAAGAACTTCAACGTCTACAATGTCGCCATGTCGTATTACACCAAAGACTCCCTCGGCTATCCGCCGGCCCAATACACCGCTTCCTCCAAGAACATCCTCAACGATATCCAGGGCTTCAAGGAGCTGATCCACGCACCGAACAAGACCTGGCTGGAGTGCACGGCAGGTCCTGTCTTCCCCACTGGCGACGCTTCGCCGGCACCGGACGTGTCCGTATTACCAGGTGTCATCGAAAAGAGCATGCGGACGGTCATCCAGCACGGCAGCCAGGACTTTATTCTGTTGAGCCAGGGCAGCCAGCTTGCAATCCAGAACATGACCTGGAATGGAGCGCGCGGGTTCCAGTCCAAGCCGAGCGCCACGCTTATCGTGAACGGCAAATCTGCTGGAACATACCATGCGGAACGTGGATTGACGTTCATTGAGGTCGAGGGCTCGGGCCATATGATCCCGCAAGATAGGCCGGCAACTGCGTTCAAGAACATGCAGTACTTGCTCGGTCAAATCGACCTCGATCAGCTGGGCAAGTCAGCGCAGGGGATTCTTTAATTAGAGACTATGCGTTGTTGGCATCATAGTTCCCGATGGTGGCTTATTCGCATGTATTGTACGCTTCGTCTAGAATGCGCTGTGCTATTTGCCCCATGCATCCTAGCGGTGGGGCCTGCAGCGCTTCGATCAAGAGCGGCACTTGTTGGGGTTCTTCAGCTATGAGGTAGAATGTTAAGGAACACAAATATTGATGAGAGAGATGACAAGCAGATCAGCCTGAGGCTCGAAGACTGCATCTGCCATATATCCTTTCGAGGTTTGTCACCATAAGAGACTGGCCGTGGCCGCCGCATGCCTGATTTTGTCGATCGCCTAGATCAGTTCCCAGTCCCCTGACTTCTCTTATGCTCGCACTCCGCACAAGCTGCAAAATGTTGGCGCCAACTCTCGCGACCCACACCGTCGTGATCGGTGGTGGCATTATCGGCTCCTCTTCGCTTTACTACTTGGCCAGACACCCCGGCCGACCGGCCGGGTCCACGATCACACTCATCGAAGCGTGCAACGAGGTGGCGCCTGGCGCTAGCGGCAAAGCTGGTGGCTTCCTGGCACTAGACTGGCACGGCATTGAAACGGCCAGCCTTGCTGAGCTGAGCTTCAAGCTGCACCGCGAGCTCGCGGACGCTGGTAACGGCAAGGAAAGGTGGGGGTATCGGGATGTCGAGGTGCATGCAACGTAATAATCTTCCATTGCAACTCCTTTGGCCTCTCTCTAACCTCTCTTGCGGCAACTACAGACACTTCAAGTCCACCTTGATACAACGAAGAGCCGCTCGAAATGCCCAAAGGAGCTCGATTGGGTCGACTCGAAAATTGTAACTTCGACAAGTAGCATGGGCGGCGGTGGGACAACGGCGCAAGTCACTCCAAAGCATTTGGTCCAGTACTTGGTTGAAGAAGCTTGCAAGCAACCCGGAGTGAGCGTGCGGCTTGGCACTCGCGCCACATCACTAGAGACGACATTCAATGGTGCCGTGAAAGCTTTAACTGTTACTGATTCTGTAGGGAAAGAGGAAAGCCTGCCGATCGATCGTCTGGTCGTCGCAGCTGGCCCCTGGACCGGCAAGCTATTGGCCCCGTCGTTGATCCCATGCCAATCGCCTTCACTGTCCGACTCACGCACCGCCAAGATCATCCGCAAAGCGCAGAGCATCGACGGCTCGCGCGCGCACTCAATCATCGTACGCGGTACCCGGCCTACGTCGAACCATTGTCTGTTTACCGAGATGCGCTATGGCCCTGGTGGCCGGAAAGCGGGTGCGCCCGAAGTATATGCGCGCAGTGATGACACGGTCTACGTCTGCGGCGGCTCGGACGACGTGCCGCTGCCGCTGTCCGCGGACGAGGTCTGCTATGACCCAAAGAAGACCAAGGAGCTAATCGAGCAGGCCCGCGTAATCAGCCCAGATGTTCTGGGAGCGGATGCGGCTGTCGTGGCAGAGCAGGCGTGCTATCTCCCATGCGGCAATGGTCCACCCGTCGTCGACGGCTCACCAGCGACCGGGCTCTATGTTGCAGCAGGTATGTATTGGTCTTGTGCGATCCTGAGTGTTGCTGAGATCGCCATCACTCTGTGCATGCCTCCTCTCCAGGACACACTTGCTGGGGTATCACGCTTGGCCCTGGTACTGGAAAAGTCATTGCCGAACTCATCTATGATGGCGAGGCAAAGTCTGCCGACATTCAACTACTGATGGTGTAGTTCATATCCGCGCTGATACCCGCACTACACGCACAGAGCGCATGTTTCACTCCCTAATCTTACACAATACTCAGTAGGCTTTGGCGCATCTTGGTGTCTGGCGCCGGTGCCGCGCTGTAAGGATCTCGCCCCCTAGTGCTTCACCTGCCCCGGCCCCGGCTGCGTCCACGCACTCGTCCCCGGCTCCTATCCGCCCGCCCTCTTGACGCAGGGTCCTTCCTCTTCCCCTTGGGCTTTGGCGCATCGTCGACGAGCAGCATGTCCAATGGCAATGAGTCTGGCAAGATCCAATAGCGTGTGTTGTTGCCGCGGATGGAAAGGGTGTCGAGCGATAGCGGTTCGCGGCCTTTGACTGTCATCTTGACCGTTTTCAGATGTGTGTTCATTTGAATGTCGACGCCTAGGAAGGATGAAGATTGGATAGCGGGTGCAGGCAAGCAGATCAGAATCTAAGAAGTTTGCTGAAAGGCAGCAGAGACAACGCACCTGTGACTGTCCCATGCACGACTGTCCCATTCTTGAGTTCAATTGTGACGGTCTCATTGTTGAGTTTCATCAAAAATCTGGCAACCAGGAGGTCAGTTGATCTGTCAACCTGCGACTGGAGTTTACACGAAAGGTCCACAGTTTGCGGTCCGCTTTCAAGTCATGCATCAGGGCAGCGCCATAATGGCACGCAAGATTGCTGCTGCTCAGCCAGCCTCAGCTTGAAGCTGAAGACGAGGGTGGACATTGGTGATCCATCTCTGGGTAAGTTCAGACGTCCAGTGCATCACACCTCTCGTGCACTTGATCATCTCCAGATCCTTCCTTTGTCGCCTCAGCCGACCATTCGAACCTCGTTGAAGCTCGGAGCGTCTAGAAGCCTCTTTCGCATTGAGTGCACTGGACCACGCACAATCAACTCGAGCCCGGTGTGGGGCTTTGGATAGAGCGATCCGCTTTACTGTGCTCAAGATCGCATCTATTCCCTTTGGCCACCTTCATCTTTGATGAGATGTATCCTTTCGTTTCTGCAGAGGTTCTACCCTAAGAAGGCCGCAAGCCGACACATGAAGGCTCCTCCCCAAAGCGTCCTAGCTCTGCCCAGTGTCATTGCCAACTTAGCTGAAGAACTTACCTGACGAGCTTCATGGCGACGAGTCTTGTGCTTTCTCCTTCAGATCAGTGCTTTGCCGTATGGGCGTTTTTTGATGGTCCTCTGCAAGTGCCCTACCTTGAAACTACTCAAATCATGCTTTGGATGTCAACGAAAGTACTCGACAAGAAGCTCTGCGCAATGTACACATTGAGATCTTGTCACGTGACCAAAGACGAAATAGTGTCGATTTCAACGAAAAGCAACTGTTGCGAGATCCATTGCTTTTATTCGCCACGACATCCTTACAACCCAGCGAGGCTACACATTACAGTCCATCATTTGCCTACGAGCTGGGGCTGCGTCGCGTGGTTGCAAGGAAAAGGCAATATGAGGGAAGCGCGAATTCTCTCTCGTCGCCACCTTTGTTACGATGATGAGCGGCAGGTTTTCTCGCGTCTATGGGTGCGCGCCATACATATATGTCTGCTTCGCAAACCTTTTGCTACATGATAAAACATTACAGAATGGTTATGTATCCCCCCTATTCCCTCTACCGACCCCCGTAGTACTAGATGACTATTGATTGAATTGCAGCTCGCTAAGGTATACCGACTCTACTCTCTGGCCACCTACAATGCGCACGTCAGGATGCATGGCAATGTCGCCGGCGTAACGAGCTGCGAAGCCATCTTGCACCATGTGACTGACGAATCAGCAGTGTGATAAGTGAGCCAACATGTGTAGATTCCGGCGCTGGATGATTCAGGGTTCGAATGCACAGCATGGCGCTTTGACGAAGGCGCCACAACCCGCTCCTGTAAGCCGCGTCACCCCAAGCACAAATGAGACCGAGCCCTGTCTGGGAGCACTGGGGGCCAACGCCGCTGCAAGAACTACAGAAATTCGAGCATTGCGAGGAGAGGCGGGGGAGCGCAAATTCTTCAAGAAACACCCGCGGACAATGTCTTTCGTAGGCCGAGGATGGGCGTGACTGCTGAAGGTCACGGTAGTACGTTGCAGAACTGCTCTTTCTTCACCATGACGCTTTCGTCAGACGCTGTTTCTCTGGTCGCCTTCCGCTTGCCGGGGCCCTCTACTCGGTGAAGCTACGATGGCAAGGGCCACTTGTCGGAAGCAGATGGTGTGGGTCATGCAAATCGCATGAATTGGAGGAAGGGATAACACATTATGCGAGCGCCAGCTGAGGACTGTTCGCCTCTAAGCCTCGGCGTGCATTTGGGCTTTCGATTGACAGATTCAAGTGCGCCCGCGCACGCTGCATCACGAAGGCGATTGTAAGTTTCGTGGTCAGAAGGGAAGCAATGGGGGTTGACCCCTACATGGTCGACTTCAACAACCTGGTTCATCTAGAGTCCAAAAGTGCTCTCTTACTAGCTCGCAGGAATTGTCTTGTGTCCGCAGTGGATGTGACGCGTATTGTAGGGTTGCGAATTATTCAGCCCGCGTACGTCCGAGGTTGCCTGACGCGTCTCTCGGACACTGATCCAGTGCTGCTTCCCAGAAAAACCCCCCTCCACCACACCGCCGACTGCGGTTTGCCCTTTATACAAGCATGTCTTCTGGCTCGCCTCTTCACATCCATCATACCTTGCTACCCTCGTCTCCAGACCAATTTCCAGCAACACCTAGGGAAAGTTGCCAAGATGGGTCGCCGTCCAGCCCGTTGCTACCGCTACTGCAAGAACAAGCCCTACGTGAGTAGCAGAAGCACACTTTATCGATTCATGACGAGCCGGCGGTGCTCATAAGTACTTATTGTCTCTCCTGCAGCCCAAGAGTAGGTACAACCGTGGTGTCCCTGACCCCAAGGTGAGCTTTTATTCAAGCCTGTCAATACTGTGGTCACAGTTGGTGGCCCAAACATGATTTAGAGGAAGCTGCAGTGGCTTCATTTGGCCAGGAAAAGAACGAAATTTATTGTAGAGACTTGTTGGCAGGGGGTTGGCAAAGGTGACCTTATCAAGAGCTCACGAGAGCCGGGGCGTGGGGCGGTTGGCCTTGGCAGAATACGAGAGCGTTGGGCCGCTGGCCATGCAAGTTGCCAGATGATAGGGTAATGTGCACGTTGGACAGTGAGGATGGCTCATGGGGAGGCAGTGCTGCTTCTGTCATGGGTTGGGGGAATAGCGTGGCATGCGGCTTCGCTGCATGTCCTCCGCGATATTGTCCGCACTTTAGAGCGGGACGCGACTGACTCGTTGGGCTGCGACTGCAGATTCGTATCTACGATCTTGGTCGTAAGAAGGCGTCAGTCGACGACTTCCCCTTCTGCTGCCACTTGGTCTGCGATGAGCACCAGCAAATCACTTCGGAAGCCCTCGAGGCCGCCCGTATTTGCGCCAACAAGTACATGACCAAGACTAGCGGCAAGGACTCTTTCCACATGCGTGTGCGCGTCCACCCCTTCCACGTCATTCGCATCAACAAGATGCTTTCATGCGCCGGAGCTGATAGGCTTCAAACGGGCATGCGTGGCGCATGGGGCAAGCCATACGACACTGTCGCACGTGTCGATATTGGCCAGGTTCTTCTGTCCATCCGCTCGCGTGACAGCAACAAGGTGAGCATTGCATATACAGATCAACTAATTTGCTTTCGAAGCTAACGCTTCACGTTCATTCTGCAGGCTACCGTCATGGAGGCTCTCCGCCGTGCCCGCTACAAGTTCGCTGGTCGCCAGAAGATCATTATTTCCAAGAAGTGGGGCTTCACCAACATGGACCGGACCCAGTTCGCAACGGCCAAGTCGGAGAACCGTATCCTCAAGGACGGTGCATACCTTCAGTACATCAACAACCGTGGCCCACTCGAGAAGAACCTTCGCCTCCAGGCCCGTATTGCTGCGCAGAAGTGAGCGGGAACGCTTCTGAGCCTCTTGTACCATTGCATTCTTCGCGTCTGCTTCTACAAGTGTACTAGATGTTCGGCACTGCTGTACGTGTAATGCTATTCTTGGACAGACCTACCCTCACATCATGTTATGCTTCTGCTGGCTGATGAATGTACACGAAGGCAATCGGTTAGATGCAGCGTCCGAGTGGCGCAGTAGCCATTACACAGGTTCGGTTGGACTGGCGTGCTATTGCGTCGGGCAAATCGTCTTGGGGGAATGCGTCGAGTCTGACTGCTAGCCGCCAGGACTGGACGCACGAAGGCGAGAAGCGACTTGTGGCGCAATTACCCCTACTCCTTGGTCAGCACTCCTTCGAATGGCAAATGCCTCCTTTGATTGAATACCTGGCTTGCGGTGCTATCGCGGATGCCATCCACTTTGTCCTTTCATTGTCTTGCCAACATGGACCCACGTCTTTGCCTCTGCACGAAGCTATAGATGTACACTTTGAATGTGAGCGAACGCCAGCGGTTTCCAGGTTGCACTGAGCGGAGCCGAACCTTCACTATTCTCTATATTCACTATTCACTATTCACTATATTCACTGTTCACTATTCACTATTCACTACTGATCAGCCCTCCTGCTTCACACACTTTACAATTTAGATATCCTCACACTCACTGCAACGCCAACGAGAGAAAAGCGCGCTTGGCAGCATGTCAGCTCTCGGTGCGCCAAAAGTCATCGTCGACGCCAGCGTCGTCCCACGCGTCGGAATTGGCTGCTTCGTCCAGGACGCGAGAGGGTTTGTCCTGATCGGAAAGCGGAACGGCAGTCATGGTAGCGGTACCTTGGTAAGTTGCTCAAGTCTGGTATGTGTGACTGTGCCGGAACCTCAAAGCCTCGCGATTCCTTCGGGCGCGCTCGACCACCCGCATGGCAGGCGTTACCTGGCGGTCACCTAGAATTACATGAGAGTTTCGAGGAATGCGCTGCCCGTGAAGTCCTCGAGGAGACGGGCATCAGGCTCGAAGATGATAGTTTTGGGGTCCGTTCGTCGCTTCAAGGAGCTGCCACGTTACCAGTCCCAGAATTCAACACGAACAATAGCTTGAACCCAACTTCCTCCGCGGCCGTATCCCCCTCACCGGCTCAACGATGCGGTGTCAGAGTCCTCGGGGCAGTTAACTCGGTCAACATGCGCGACGCTCATGAAGATGCCTCTACGCCTCCCCGGCACTATGTGACGATTTTTTGCTCAGGCCGAGCACATGCAGATACACAAAAGGCTCTCAATCTCGAGCCGACCAAGTGTCTCGGCTGGCAGTGGGTGCCGTGGCGATGGCTGCATGGCGCGGCGCTGGCGCAGAACGAGGCTCGACGCATGCAAGACCACCTGACGGCACAAGGGTGTGCGCTTCCCGTATCAGCTGAAAAGATGTTGCTGGCGCAAAGGATTGGCGAAAGCATAAGTGCGACGGGCCAACAAGCTCTTGACGAAGTTATGCGTCTCCCGCGCGCAGCCGCCTCGAGCGTCGCAATGGCTGCCATCGATGCTGATGCGTCGAACAGGACGGGTCCCAGGACAGAGGAGGAGGTGGCTGCTTGGAAAGAAGCGGATGAGTTCGCTGCGTCTGCGGCGCTGTTTGAACCCATTGTAAATTGCTTTCTCCAACTACCCGAATTATGGGCGATAGGTCCCCATAGATGGTAAAGGTCAAAGGATGTCACTCATGTCATGGGTGCGTGTGTATATGCGTATGGGTCAATGTACATCACTCGTCGCCAACCCACTGCTCGGCGAGAGGGCCTGCGTACGCCACGTACGGCACCCGCTCGAGCATCGGCGCGTTGGCCGCTGCTGCTGACCCGCACACCCAGAACCAGCCTACGGCGCCCATGCCGACGATAATCGATAGACTGTACCACCCGAGCCAGCTGCGCAAGACCCAGAGAAGCAGGATGAGAGCAACACCGCAGATGCCGGACTGGTAGGCGTGGAAGCGGGCAAGGTCCTGCATTGTGGAGGGCAAGTTCGTAAATCAGCATCGCGATCAGCGCGAGGTGCGCGAACGAAGATTTTCTCACATTTTCCGTCTCCCATATGAGTATCGCGACGGAAGTGAAGGGCGGGAACGCCCACGCAGCCATGGAGAGGTTGCTGATGCTCCACCCTTGACTTGTCGCGTAGCTATGGTGGTCTGGGATGATGCCAGCACCAGAAGATGCCAGTTGCGATGATTGTATTGACCCTGCTGCCCCGCCACCTCCCGCAGCAGCATTACGCGCAAGAGCTGCTGAACCCCACGCCGGTAGAGGACTCTGGTAGCTTGCGCTGCGCCCGATTCCCTGCTGCTGCGCGGCATGCTGCAAGTGCTGCTGGGCACTGTGCGCAAAGGTTCCTGAGGGCCGCCCTGGCCCCGATGCGAAGCTTGGGCCCTGCTTCTGCTGCTGCATACTATCACTCCCAAAGGACTGCTCTGCTGCGTTCGCGTCGAAAACCACTGGGCCGCCTCTTGCAGTTGCGGCTGTAGTTGAAGATGATGCAGGCGCAGAAGAACCTGCCTGATACGAGTCGATCGCATACCGCGAATCTATATCGTCGTCGTCGTCGTCGTCGTCATCGAAAGAAAGCCGATGATCGGAGACCGTGGCTGCGTGTGTCTGTTTCTTTCCTGTCCCTACTTCATGGCTTGAGTTTCCCTTTGGGTTACTCTGTGTCCACGACGCAGGCGCACCAGGAGCATCAGACGCCGCTGCCGTCCGCGAGCCGGCGGATGACGCAGCCGTTGCGGCCATCTTTCTTTCTGTGACTCTCTCCGCTGACGCTCCTTTCTCACGAGCCTATGAATGTCAGAAGCCCTGCTCTCTGGCTTGCTCTTTATGTATTGTTGTTCAGTGCGAGAAGTGCGCAGAGGATCCGCCCAATGTCATGCTGGCTTTAGGCTGTCTGCTGTGCGCCGACTAAGTTGGAGTGTCTGAGCTCATCCAGTCAGTGTACCTAGTACTAGTCAGTAGTTTCACTATCACAACACAACCCTAACGTAGATGTGAGCGTATGTGTTACACTTTCCTCCGCTGCCCTGTTTCGGCTTTGCATTCGGGCCGGTTCATACAGTTTCTCTCTCGTGGCTACACTCGCGGTCACACTTGGCCCCGCAACTCAGAAGCGCAACCAGAACACAACCATGATAACCCCCAAAGCTCTACTCTTCCAGTCCTACGAGTCTGTCAGCCCCTCCGCCCCCCCCCGAGCAGTAGGACTGTGGGAGGCAGACTGCACCCACCTGCCAGCTGAGTCCTTTAGTCTCGTATTGCTTATGGCCAAGAAGAAAGAAGCCATTCTTACTGGTGCAAGCGCACGGTGTTACCGTTGGCGCACTGGCTGCAGCGTGCCGTATCCTCGTCGGAAGCCAGCCCGTCTCATCTGGGGGTACTGGCCACGATGCCACCTGCGACAGGAGTGAGAGCCGCCAGGGCAAGTGCTCACCGTACCGATGCGATCCTTGCAGCGCTTCGTCCAGTACTCGGCCCAGCATCCAAGGCTTACCTGCTCGGCTACCTTGTCGAAGCCATCCCAGCCATTCTCAAACATGTGCTGCTGTTCATCAACTCGCACATTCGGCGTCTTTCGAGGGAGGCCAAGCGCCTAAATGAGGCACGCGAGCTGGAGCTCGAGTGGCAGCAGCAGAAAGAAGAGAACCAGCAGGAGGCCGGAGGCAGCGCAAGCGACAGCAGCAAACGGGCAAGGATCGCGTCCGAAACGCAAGCAGCAATCGCCGCGGGGAAACAGGCGACACTTGATACTGTCAGATCAGTCTTGCATGACATGCCTGTCCTGCTGCGGGCGATCGTTCAAAATTTAATTTCTTCAGCGACGTCTCTACGCGGGATGGCAGTCTGCTCGATGCTCACCATTGTGCTGTGGAAACTTGTAGAGGCAACTCTCAAAAATACACTCGAGCGCTTGCAAGGAGCAGGCTCCAAGGACCATGCAGTCAAGCAAAGCTCCAGATCTGTCGCTATCTGCTTTGCCGCATCTGCCGTCGCATCAGCCTCCTCTCTTACCCTGCTTCAATCAGCCTCTTCAGGTTCCGGCGCTCCCTCTGATACCGGTCGAGACGCACGGCGTTTCATGCGCACCTCGCCAAATAGCAGCGTATCCAAGACGCTCAAGGGCCTAATAGCAACACCTCTGGCACCAGGCGGGCACTTTCTCGCTCGATTAACAACCCTGAGCCTCCCAGAAACACCTGTCACTCCACCGGATCCTGATAGCCAGCTGCTACATGGCGGCTGCCCCAGCAGCCCCATTTCCTCCTTCCGCATGGGTTCCGGCTCGCTGCAAGAGAAAGGTGAACTAATTGCACGCATAAACTCCCCTGGCACCGAGGCGAACAGCAGGAGCAGGCCCAAGCGAAAGGCGACGCCCAGCCCGACGATCGACTTCACACTTTTTGCGCTCGTCAGAGGACTGGACACTTTCGTGCGGGTCTTGTTGTTCCTGCTTGCGGGTGGCGCTGCTGCTTCTGGTGCTGACTCGCAGACAGCCGGTGTCCGAAAGATACTGAGGGTGAGCGGGAAGGGGAAAGCCGACTCTGGGACAAATGCGCTGCTTGCGCGCATGTCGAGGAAAGTCGGGAACCTGGTCGTGAATCAAGTTGAAGGGTTGATTTTCGTGGTCTGCTGCGGTGAGTGATTAGACAGGGGGAGAAGCCTGGCTGTATGCGAACGTACTGATTGATTCTCGTGTCACTTTGCCCGTACCGTGTAGCCGAAATTATGTTCTCGTGGTTTTACTATCCCGAACGATTACCGCCAACTTACAATAAATGGTGAGGAGGCAATAGCATCGTCAGTGATATTGTCGGAATCCTTGTGCTCACAGTTGTACTGCAATCCTAGGATTACGAACCTTGCCGCGATGGACCAGCGCCTGCTGACAATTCTGCGCTGCAGGCGATTCAGCAAACCATACTACTGGTGCTACGGTGACCCCAACGTATCGCCGGCCGGCATCGACCTATGTTCCTCGCTGTCCGAATCGCTTGGCCACCCATACCAGTGGGGCGACGTCACGCGCCTGCCCTCGACGTCAGCGGAGGCAAAGCGGATGCTCCAGGCAGCGCATGCCAAGAACAAGCAAATTGCAGAAACCGAGGGCAAAGAGTTCTCGAATCTCAGTTGCGCTGAACAGGACGCCGGCTACATCCTCGCTGGTGCCAAGGGTCCCAGAGGACGCGGCGAGATGGGCGGCATACCCTGTGAAATCGTTCACTGTGGCGTTGGGGGTGCCTCTTGCTTGGCCAACGCGGGCCTACGCTGGTTCAGGGGTTGGAAGGCCAGCATGGCGATCTACGTCCCGGTACACTTGCTCCCACGCTTACTTTTTGGGCACAAGCTCTTCCTGCAAAAGCCTCTGGCGAGCATCCTCAAAGTCGCACTGGGCAGCGCGCGCAGCGCCGCGTTCCTCGCCACATTCATCGCGCTCAGCTGGTTCCCTGTTTGCGTCGGGCGCACCCTTGTCCTACCAAAGCTTTTCCCGAACATCTCGCACAACTTTTGGGACGGAGGCCTGGGGCCTGCCATGGGATCTTGGGCCTGCGGCTTCTCCGTCTTCATCGAAGAGAAGCGCAAACGCGCTGAGATGGCGCTGTACGTCGCCCCGAGAGCGCTGTTCGCCATCACCGAGAGCTTGCGTCCTGGGTGGATCAGCGACGGTCAGAATAAGAGTGCTAGGGTCGCAGAGAGGTGGGTCTGTTGCCTCTTCTACCGTCGACTTTTGTGATCATCTTATACTAACAGTGCACTTCATGCTTTCCGGCTCATGGCCCAGGATCATCTTTGGCCTCAGCGCCGGCTTGGTCATCACTACCGCCAAGTATCGCCCTGGCTTGCTCCGGGGTATCCCGAGCATCCTTGCTTGGGTCCTCAAAGAACCAGGGCAAAAGAAAGTCAGGATCAACGCCCTGCGGGGCGGTGGTTGAAGAAAGTAGCAAACAAGACACATCAACGGGCGATTCCCCTTTGTTATTTTTAGAATCCGCGCAACTCGCATTTGCATTTCGTTTGATTGTACATCTACCTATTTGCGATAGGCAGTGGCTCCGCGCAAGCCGTTGAGCATGTCGTAAACACGGATCAACTGGGAGTCGTCCAGCAAGCCCTCGCCGCGGCCTTGAGACGAGTTAATGATCTGCAACGCCTGCGCGGTGAGCGGCAGCGCGGCTCCAACTTCCCGCGCGGCATTGACGACGATGCCGGCATCCTTCGCGATGATGTTCACCGCGGACTTGATCTCTGGCTCCTCCTGCAGCATGCGCTTGCCGCGGTTCTCCAGGAACCAGCTCTGTGCTGCCGAGCCTGACATCAGCTCCAGTGCCACCTTTGGGTCGATCCCGCTGGCCTTGGCGAATGACAGCGCTTCGGCCGCTGCAACGAGATGGACAGCGCAGAGCACTTGGTTGACCGCTTTCATCGACTGCCCCGCGGAACAGTTCTCCCCGACGTGGAACAAATTGGTGCCCATCAGTCGCAGCAGCGGTTCGACGTCGTCGTAGACGCTCTTCTTTGCGGAGGCCATCAGGGTTAGCGAGCCGGCATTGGCGCCGACGGCACCGCCGGAGACAGGACAGTCGACGTATTTGCGCCCCTTGGCTTCGACCTCTTTCCCTAGAGCTGCCGAAGTGGCGGGGGAGATGGTGCTCATGAGCAGAACCGTGCCATTCTCCTTGAGACTCTCCAGTGCGCCGTCTTGGAAGAGCACCTGCCGAGCTTGCGCGTCGTTGATCACCATCAAAACCAAGTAGTCAGCGCCTTGCGCTGCTTCACGCGTCGATTTGCTCGCTTTGGCGCCGTGCGGAACGATGGCCTGCATTGCTTCGTCCCGGATGTCGAACACGGTCAGCGGTGTGCCAGACTTGGCAATGTTGATCGCCATGCCGGCTCCCATGGCGCCTAGGCCGACGAAGCAAACGGACTTGCTGAGTGCCATCTTGTGGTAGATCAATGTTATTTTGGAGGCACGCTCGGCTGAGATCAGACTTTGAGGGAGCGAATCGCGAGTATGGCCGTCGCTGCTTGGGTGACGGACAGGGTGTTTGACGGCGCACCAAAGGCTTGGAGGGAGTTGAGCTCAATCACAAAATCCGACTCGTCGAATGGGAGAACGTGATGTCGTGCGGGGGAGGTGCAGGTAAGCGTGGATCCCATCGTATATATATATATATATATTGTAATATGTATATCGTCCAAAGCGGAAGCCTCCAAGCTCGACCTTGCCCCGGGCCAAGGACGCCCAGTATGACAGGCAGGAAATGCCAACGCCGGTGACCGCCAAACAGCCGACAAGGTGAAGATGCTTTAGACGATGACCGTGGGGCGAAACAGAAGACGTGGGGGGACGTGTGTGCGGGGCGAAGGATCGAAGGGCACAGGGCGAGTGTGTGTCGGCAAAACCGTTTCTCCGAAGCCTTTCGATCCGCTCGGCTGACGTCCGTACTGTCGGATGGTCACCATTGTGCTCACGTCCCTTCCTTCTTGCCTCCCATCGTTCTCTATTTCGATTCTTCACTTCTGCGCAACTTTGTGTCTGAGCATGGATTAGAGAAACAAAAGATGGGCGCGTGTACTGCATTCTAACTGACTCCCGAGAAACGGCCGCGCACGGTAAAGCTCGGGCCAACAGACGTCATTTTTCAGCTTGCAAAGAACTTTGGTCAGAGCTGCATGTGCCGGGTTGGCTTGTCTTCTGCTGCTTCCCAGCCTGGCTTACCCAGTCTCCAAATACGGGGGTTACTCGAGACTGAATGCGCAGATTCACTAACCGCTGATGATGATGTGTATTTCTCTGCCTTTATGTCCACCATGACTTTGAACTGCTGCGCTCGAGGGAAGCAAGCTCCGTTTGGGTGTCAAAGACTTCACCATGATGATGCTCAAAGCACTCTTAGCCCTGCAAAATCTCTCCATCTCATCTCCCAGAAAGCGCAAGGCAGCTCGCCTTACTGACCTTCCTACCACCGTGATCACCAGCATCGCTCTGAAGCTCAACATTGTCGACCTTGCACGGCTTCGTCTGGTGTGCAAGAATTTCGACGAGGATATTCAGCGGTCTACCATTTTGTACCTCAAGGCGAGGTTTCCACAGCATTCTGGCCACTGCGATGTATCATCTAGCTGGAAGAGCGCCTGGCTTGCGCTTGCGCAGCTTCAGCTAGGTGCTCGTGATGTCGACACTATCAGAACAGTCGACGCCAAGGAGAAAGCTATCAGCCGACAGCAGCTGCACCATAAGCGGTTCGAAAAGAGCTTCCCCATTGGCTCAAAGATCTTTGGACCGTGCGCAACGTGCAATACTGTCTGCTGCGCCGATTGTGGCAGGACAACTATCCAAGCCGAGGCTCATGATTGGGACGCAAGCCTCTCGTCGCTGAAAAAGGCGCTCAAAGAGCATGCGATCGCCAAGCACGTCGACCGCATGCTTTGCGACAACTGCATCGTGAAGCCCAACTATGCGACTCTCACGGCGGCCGATGCGCAGTCCCTCTACGGGATTCCCCGCGGCATACTTGAAGAAGCGTGTCTGCCGGACACGATCGTCGTCACCCATGTAGAGCCGCGTGAAGACACTCCGCTACGCTGGCGTCAGGGTGAACGTCAGGGTCATGGTACAGCTCAGGGTACTCGCACAGACGATCATCCCCGCTCTCACATGGCAGATGTGGTGCATGTTACATCCGAGTACCTTCACTGCGAGGTCGCCGCCCTCGCGTCCGATTTGCAAGGCAAGAAGGTCCCGATCACACTCGATTGCCGTGAATCGTTCATCGCCTCACGCATGCGCCGCAGCGGCTATGGCGAACACACTGGGCACATCCTGCCAAGACCTCCTCCCTCTTGCCAAACTGCGTCCTCTGCAAGGCCAGTCCCAGCTGCGACAAATGGTGGCGGCGACGGCGAACAAGATGAAGCGCTCGCCATCGCCGAGGCACTAGCGTTCGGCACACCTGACGAGGGCCCCTGGCTGCTAGCGGGCTATGATGCGAACGCGGCAACTGATTCTTCGCGTTTGTGATGCGTGTGTCGACTTGATTGATGGAAGCACATATGCTGGCGCTCGAAGGAGATCGCCTACGCTGCGACATCAAGCCGTGCCAGGGCTTGCTCAAAGCTGATCCAGACGCGTGGAAATGTATGCCGAGCCAAAGAAACAAACTATCGAATCCAGAATGAAATCGAGAACAAAGGTAGGAAGGTACTCTCTACATGCGTTTTAAGTATCATCAACTTGCGCCAACCGAACCATGCACCTAGTCGATCGACTCCATGGCGCTCTCGCCGGCGATCTCCTCAACAGCGTCCTTGTTGTTGGTGTCCTCGACGGCGTCGAGGCCAGTGTCGTCGATGGAGAGGCCGAGCGAGATGAGCTTGAAGAGCCTGTTGGCAAAGTCTTGCGGCGTCTCGAGGCTGAAGCCGGATGTGAGCAGAGCAGTCTCATACAGGAGCCAGGTGAGGTCCTTGACGGTCGCGTCGTTCTTGTCTGCGCCGCTCTTTACCTGGAGCTCCTTGATGATGGCGTTCCTGGGGTTGAGCTCAAAGGTCTTCTTGGACGCCATGTACTGTGACATGCTTGTGTCGCGCAGCGCCTGTGCCTTCATGATGCGCTCCATGTTGGACGACCAGCCAAACTGACCCGTGACGAGTGCGCATGGCGAGCCGACGAGGCGGTTGGTGATCACGACCTTCTCGACCTTGTCTCCGAGGATGTCCTTGACGTTCTTGCAAAGCTCCTCGAAAGCCTTGGCCTCCTCCTCGCGCTGCTTCTTCTCCTCCTCGGTCTCCTCGAGTTCGAGCCCCTCCTTGGAGACGCAGACGAGCTTCTTGCCCTCGAACTCCTTCAGCTGCGTCACGGCGTACTCGTCGATCGGGTCAACCATCAGTAGGACCTCGAAGCCCTTCTTCTTGAGTGCCTCAAGGAACGGCGAGTCGCGCACGCTCTGCAGGCTCTCGCCGGTGAGGTAGTAGATGTTCTTCTGCACCTCGGGCATGCGTGTAATGTAGTCCTTCAGCGACGTCATGTCGTCGCCATTCTTGGTCGACGAGAAGCGCAGGAACTCCGCGAGCTTGGCACGGTTCGTCGAGTCCTCGTGGATGCCGAGCTTGAGGTTCTTGCCGAAGGCCTCGTAGAACTTCTTGAAGTTGTCCTCGTCGTCCTGGATCTCGCCGATCATCTCGAGCACCTTCTTGACGATGTTCTTGCGGATCACCTTCAGGATCTTGTTCTGCTGCAGCGTCTCACGCGAGATGTTCAGTGGCAGGTCCTCCGAGTCAACAATGCCCTTAACAAAGCCGAGCCACTCGGGGATGATGTCCTCGCAGTCGTCCATGATGAAGACGCGGCGGACGTAGAGCTTGATGTTGTTGCGCTTCTTCTTGGTCTCGAACATGTCAAACGGCGCACGCTTGGGCACGAAGAGCAGCGCCTTGAACTCCAGCTGACCCTCGACGGAGAAGTGCTTGACCGCCAGGTGGTCCTCCCAGTCGTTGGTGAGCGACTTGTAGAACGCACCGTACTCATCGTTGGTGATGTTCTTCGGGTCGCGCGTCCAGAGCGGCTTGGTCTTGTTGAGCTCCTCGTTCTCGGTGGTAGTCTCCTTGACCTTCTTCTTCTCCTTCTTCTTCTTGCTCTCCTCGTCGTCCACCTCCTCGATCTTGGGCTTCTTCTCATCACCCTCGTCCGCCTCCTCCTCCTCTTCCTCCTCGACCTCCTTCTCGACCTCCTTGGTGACGACGAGCTGGATGGGGTACGAAATGAACTCAGAGTGCTTCTTGACGATCTCCTTGATCTTGCGCTCCTCGAGGTACTCCAACTGGTCCTCCTTCATGTACAGGCGCAGCTCGGTGCCGCGGCCGATCGATGGGTTGACCGTGTCCTGTGTGATGGTGAAGGTACCGCCGGCGGCGCTCTCCCAGATGTACTGCTCGTCGTCGTTGTTCTTGGTGATGATCTGCACCTTTTCCGCGACAAGGTAGGCCGAGTAGAAGCCGACGCCAAACTGGCCAATCATGGAGATGTCTGCGCCCGAGGAGAGGGCCTCCATGAAAGCCTTAGTGCCGGACTTGGCGATTGTGCCGATGTTGTTGACCAGGTCTGCCTTGGTCATACCAATACCGGTGTCACGGATGGAGAGGATCTTGTTCTCCTTGTCCGGGGTAATGCGAATGTACAGGTCCTTCTCCGTCTCCAGCACCGATGGGTCGGTCAGCGCCGCATACCGGACCTTGTCGAGTGCGTCTGATGCATTGGAGATGAGCTCACGAAGGAAGATCTCCTTGTTCTATATTCCAAATGGACAAGTGGCGAGGATGGGGGTTGTCAGTATGGCACGTCCCTATGACGAGGCGAGCAGCGAACCGTGCAGATGGATAATCGTCGGTTGCATGCTCGCGTCTGCACCGAATGGGGAAAGGTACTCACGCTGTAAAAGGTGTTGATGATAAGGTCCAAGAGCTGGGAAATGTCGGCGGCAAAGCCGAACGTCTCACTGTTCGCTGCAGACATGGTTGCTAGAAAGTAAAAGGGCTGCTGCGGAGTGGTCTGCTCTCTGTCGTTCACAGCCTGTTGCTTTCTTGCTCAGAGTGGGAAATACTTCGAAGAGCTTGGAGAGAAGCCGTCCTATTCACGAAAGGTAGGGAGAGTGCGAAGTATTATTATACATACGACCTGAGCTGCAATAAGAAGAAGTTGATACTGCGTTCCTCTCTCCCGCCCGTATGATGAAATCGAGTCTCGCTGGTGGAAGCTCGCCGAAGGTCACGACTCGATTTTTGGAGCCTTCCACCAACTTCCATGTTCCGCCCTCGCACATTTCGGCCGAGAGTGTACCCTGACCGAATGGCCGATGTGGCTTCGTTCAAACTAGGGTGCTTGACCTTAGAGCCAGCGCAGAAGCGCATCCGCAAGGGCAGGCAGGTTTGCGATGAGCCTTCAATACGTAGCTGCTGGTGGCCGACAGCGCCACAAAGCGTCACAGCCATCCAACGTGGAAGCAGGTTGCTTGGCTCATCCACCAGTTTTCCTTACCTCACCCCTTCCCCCACGTTGTGCCATCAGGAGGAGAGGATGAGGAGCCTGGTGGCGAGAGCGGTAAACTGAGTCCTCTGTTTGGTGCTTAATGCGGGCATCGTCCTCGAGATTTTGACACATGGCGGGCACCCAACGCGGCAGGCGAAAGGCGCCGAGCCCGACGCGAAGAAATATGTATGGTACGTACTACATAGTAACATGCCAACCGCCAATAAAAGGCACCGTGGGTTTGAGACAGAGGAGCCGAGGAGCAGGCAGACGATCGGTGGTACATTAATCCATCCAATCTCTCACATTGCGAGAACAACCAACAGCAAGACCTATGGATGAGTGCGGTAGGCAGCCAGGAGCACAACATCTACGTCCAAATCTCGCGTTGCTCGACGTTTCATTTAATCACCTTTTGCATGTGTGGGAGAGCCTGGCACACAGCGTGCGAGGTGAGCAGGTGGCGCTTGGAGCTGGAGTGGGGGGTAGTATGCAAGCTTGCCTGTGACCTTTGAAAGGGTTAAGAGTTGCTATTGATTTTAAGCATGTCTTGTGTACATATGTATATGAATAGTCTGTGCCAGCCAGCAGTGCGACGAGCAGCCAGCGCGAAAGGGGAAGAAAGTCGCGGGCACAGACAGAGGAGAGCGAGAGAAGTGTGGTGGTGGATGCGCGCGCGGCAGATGAGCAGAAAGTCAGTCTCACTCCCGCGACCGCACACACCAGCCAACCCCATCCCATCCCCATCCATCCCATCATCCCCCTTGACCCTTGGCTTGCTCCCTCTGCGCTCGTCGACGCTGCATCCATCCACACACCCAATCTCTATTCACCAGCCAGCCGTCACGGGCGTGCCATCTTTCGGCGCGTCCTCCCCCATTGCTCCTACAAGCGCCCACCGCGCAGCCCTCCCCTGGAAGAAAGAGAGTTCCCTCTCTTTCCACAACGTAACAGGGCAATCCCAACGAAGCGCACATCACAGCACAGCAGAACAGCCAGAGGAGAGGCGAACGCACGAGCGTGTGCAGACCCCGAAGGAAGTGCACACAGAAAGAGGGAGGAGAGGGGTACACAGTCATCTTCATCCACATACAGCTACCCTGTGTGGCAATAGCATGTCTGTGATCTACCAACACCGCTCCCTCGTACCCATCACTGCCTCTTCATCCGCACCAGCAACGGCGGCAGTACCATCTTCCACATCGTCATCACCATCATCAGCAGCAGCGGCGGCGGCAACACCAGGAGCAGCTCCCAAGCAGGACAGGACCGGCCCCATTTGTTCTTCCTCCTCGTCTAACCCTCACACCATTGCCGGCGGCGGTCCAGGCAGTGCAACAATAGCGTCGTCAGCAGCGTCAAACTCTGGCTCTGCTGTAGGGAGAGGAGGAATTGGTGTAGGAGCGCTGCATTACAGTGACCTCCGACCGGATCGGCGCGGCGGACCACCGCTCCATTCTCTTCCACCTCTACCACCCCCACTTGGCTCGCACTCCTCCCTGCACAGTATGGCTGGTCCCGGTCCTGGCGGCCCCGGCCAAGGCGCTGCGCCTGGCTCTGGACCTGGCGGTCCCGGACCGGGTCCAGGTGGAGCTGGGTCAGGAGGCCCACCGCCCCCGCCAAGCCATCCAATGAACCCGGCTGCAACAGCCGCGGCGGCGCACCACCACCAGGCGCAGGCCCAAGCCGCCCAACAGCAACAGCAGCAACATCAACAACAGCAGCACGCCGGCATGCAACCGCAGCACCCTGCGCACGCTGCAGCTGCAGCTGCAGCGGCGCATCAGGCGCAGGCGCAGGCGGCCGTCGCCGCTTCAAGCGCCCGCCTGGCAGACCTGCTCGAGTTTGTCAAGCACGAGTTCGACCTGCTCGGTAACGATGCGGCGCAGCTCAAGGGCCAGAGGGACGAATTTGAGCATATGAGTGAGGCGCAGCCGCGGCAGGATGCTTGATGGTGACAGCAGAGTTGACATCATCTTCTTTTTGCTGCGCTTGTAGTCTCCAATCAGGTCGGTGAAGTACAGCGCATGCAACAGCACATTGTAGAGCTCGAAAAGAGGCACAGCGCCATGGCTGGGCAGTGAGTTAGCTTGTTCGCAGACTTGCCTTTCGACAACTTGCTGACAAGCGCTCGATACGTCGGCAGGTACGAAGAGGAAATTAAACGGCTGCGGAACATGCTCGATGTACGCGCTTCTTCAGTCGGACCGCCTCCGCACATGGGCCCACCCGGCACGGCGCGCATCGATAGTTCGGCGGAGATGCGCGAGCGAGAGCGCGACGGCGGCGCACCGCACCTGCCGCTCTCGTTTGACCGGCGCGCTGCGGCTTCTGCGGCCGAGGAGGAGCGCATGAATGGTTACGAGCGTGAGCAGGGAGAGCGCGACAGGGATAGGGATGGTAGGCCGTTCGGCGGGCCGGAAAAGCGCATGCGTATCGAGCGTGAGCGCGACCGCGAGTGGGACCGCGATAGCCTCCGGGACCGGGAAGTGCGGGAGCGGGAGTTGACCAGCGGCAGCACAGGCAAGGGCAATGGGCGAAGCGGGGGAGCTGGCAGCCCGATCCCCTCATCGAACCACTCAGCGTCGGGCAAGGATTCGGCGCGCTACGGCGCCGTCTCGGCCGCTTCGCCGCGCGGCCTGCCGCTTATGCACGGCCGACACGCGTCACCTGGCCGCGAGCGCGGGTCGATGCTGCCCACTGGCGGGGAGCAAGCGGCTGCAGCTGTTGTGGCGGGTAATGCGTCGCTGGCGAACCTGAGCGATCTGGATCCGGACGAGGTGCCGAAGGATCTTAAGAAGGAAGGCAGCGACTGGCTCGCCATCTTCAACCCAAAGGTCAAACGCGTGCTTGATGTCAATCTGGTGCACACACTCATGCACGAAAGCGTCGTCTGTTGCGTTCGCTTCTCCCCTGACGGCAAATATCTAGCTACAGGCTGTAACAAAAGCGCGCAGATCTACGATACCAAGACGGGCGCCAAGAGCTGCGTCCTGTCCGAACAGCCGCCGAACAGCAAGGGTGACCTATACATCCGCAGCGTCTGCTTCTCGCCCGATGGCAAGTACCTAGCGACCGGCGCCGAGGATCGGCAGATCCGGATATGGAATATCGCGACCAAGAAGGTCAAGCACCTGCTGCAAGGCCACAAGCAGGAAATATACTCGCTTGATTGGAGCCGCGACGGGCGCATCATCGCGTCCGGCAGTGGCGACAAGACTGTGCGCATCTGGGACGTTGACAGCGGCGAGCTGATGCACACGCTTTACACCAGCCCCGGCATGGAGCATGGCCCGAGCGAGGCGGGCGTCACGAGCGTCAGCATTAGCTCCGACAGCCGGCTCGTCGCGGCCGGCGCGCTTGACACGCTCGTGCGCGTCTGGGACGCCAAGACGGGACGCCAGCTGGAGCGGCTCAAGTCGCACAAGGACAGCATCTATAGCGTCAGCTTTGCGCCTGACGGAAAGAGCCTCGTCTCGGGTAGCCTCGACAAGACGCTCAAGATGTGGGACCTCACGGACACCTACCACGCCCTCAACGAGGGTAGGTACCCGCCTGATACCGGCCGCGACGACGACCGGCTCGGCAACGCCAGCTGCGCCGTCACGTTTTTGGGGCACAAGGTGTGTCGCTCCCCATGCATGAGGAGCATTGGCTCTCCGAAGCTGCTGGCTGAATTTCCACACTGACTTGACTTTATTCCTCCCCCTCCTCCGCTCCTGCTCACTCGCTGGCCTGCTTATCCCCTTTCCTGCAGGACTATGTCCTCTCCGTCTCGTGCTCGCCCGACGGCCAGTGGGTCGCGTCTGGAAGCAAAGACCGCGGCGTGCAGTTTTGGGATCCAAAGACGGCCGAAACGCAGTGCGTCCTCCAGGGGCACAAGAACTCGGTCATTGCCATCAACCTCTCGCCCGCTGGCGGACTGCTTGCCACTGGCTCTGGCGATTTCAAGTGAGTGTTTGCGTGCCCGTCAGTGCGACCCGAAGCGCCATTGGCTGATCGTCTCGCTCGTTTGATTTGCGTGCGCGTGTGCAGCGCAAGGATTTGGAGCTACGAACGCATCGCAAATTAGCATTTTCTCTAGTTTCCTTCAGCAGCACGCTAATCAGGGGGACGCGCTCGATGTGAGAAACCAAAAGAAAAAGCAGAAAGCGAGAGCCGTCCCCCCCTTTTGTTTGTATTCATTTGCTCCATCGGCATTTTGGGGTTGGAATTGTGATGGAGTTCATTGCACATCTCTTGGGTTCAGAGTCTCGGAGGTCGCGGGTATTCAGGTTTGTGAGACAGCGATGTATGTCGTACAAGTTGCCCTACCAACTGTATGCTACGTGCGACACGGGCTCATGGAAAGGCACCGCACGCTGGCGTCATTCATCACCCTTCAAAGCCTGGCATGCTGATAAGCAGCGGCTCTGCTTCAACCTCCGCGGGCCCTGGGTTGGGCGGCCCGTTTATCATCAAGTCGAAGGCAAGCACGCCAGTAAATGTTTCAAGGGTTGCGCCAACGTAATCACCTCTCTGGTCTTGCCAAGGCGTTGCAGGATGACCGACCAGAAGGCCACCTGAATACGGGACCTCTTGTGCAGCCTGCTTGAACTCCTCCTCCTCGCCGAACAGAAACGCATCTCGCCACAATTGCGCACGTGTAACCCAGTCCTCGTACCGGTTGCCGATCGACTGCGCAGGGTGCAGCGTGTCTGCACTGCCAAACCTTGCCTCGAGGGTCTGACGCGAGACGAGCGCCCGGAATCTCAGGCGGGGGTCTTCGATCCCGTTTAGCTCGGATATGATTCGACTCAGCATCTTGGTCTCGTCTTGGATTATCAGGCGTTTGATGCGAGGGGAAGAGAGCAACATCTGAACGGATGAGCGTGGTAGTAGGCGTACGTTTGGAAGGCCTGCGATCTGCCGTCTCGAGTAGACGCGCGTCAGAACAATGTGCGTCAGGCCAGAGAGCTGCACCAATTCAGCGAGCATCGCGCCTGTATAGAAACATAACTGCGAAGCATGGTGATGCGAATCTCAGATGGTGCGGGTGACAGACTCAAGGTAAGCTGCACTCACCTCGATTCGCTTCATGGGCAACTGATCGCCATATTTCAAACGCAGCATCTCCTTGCTGCTTGGGTTTGTGTGGGAGCCTCTGGCTGAAGCATCCTTCATGGCGATGTCCTCCAGCATCTTGTCCTCTTTGTTAATGAGCGCCTTCAGACACCCCTGGTCCCGGCAACCGTGTAAATGCGCCTCTTCAAGCTGTTTGGTATTGTACAGCCCCCGCTCCCAACCGAAGAAATAGCAATGCGAAAGCTGGAGCCGTCTCACGTTCGGTGTCAACTGCAAAAGCGCATCTGCATCCACGGCAGATGCGTGTGTAATCTCACTGTCCGATTCGAACTGATCTTCTCGGCGTCCGAGGGAAATGTGGATTAAGCTGAGATCCCTTATGTGCTGCCCTCGCTCGGGTCGAGAGCGCAGCGCACGTCGCACAAGCTGGACCTCGCTTTGCCGCTGCAGCAGAACGGATCTGTAGACCCTACGCTCGTATTCATTCTGCCAGAAGCGATTGAGACAGCATAGAGCCAGTGTTGCTGTCAGAGACTCGGAGGCAACGAGGTCAAAGATGGGCAACAGGAGCTCATGAGGCAATCGCTTGGAAGCCAGTACATTGGCACAAGAGGTAACGTGCGCTCGCTCCATCTTGGAGAGTTTTCCCCAATGTGCCCCTAGCAGGCAGCGAAGGTCCTCTTACCGTGTTCCATGGTATCTTTTATGGCAAGGTGCAAGGGGGTTGTCCGAGGTAGCACTAA
The DNA here is from genome assembly GCF_000711695.1 of Tilletiaria anomala UBC 951. Taxonomy (NCBI): domain Eukaryota; kingdom Fungi; phylum Basidiomycota; class Exobasidiomycetes; order Georgefischeriales; family Tilletiariaceae; genus Tilletiaria; species Tilletiaria anomala. The sequence goes on from NW_013546979.1 coordinate 89,887, forward strand.
ACAGTCAGCTCCTATGCCAATCGCCAACTCAAGGATACCAAAGCATCATCGTGTTGACGCATTACATTCGGTTTGGTGGGAACAGCGCACCATGGGATTAATCTCTCGGTGTTCACAGATGTTCCGCCACATCCGAGTCTCCAAACATCCCTCTGCACCATCTCGCACCTTGTCTCAAATTTAGGACGACTGCAATTAACAAGAGCCGGGCAGGAGGGATTGACTAGAAGCAACATACATGGTGGACCCCTCCGACAAGCGGCTAGCTTGCTGCCAACATGGCCAAAGGCGGTGACCCGGCAGCCGCAGAGCGTAAGCGGCTCGAGAAGAAGCAGCAGCAAAAGAACAAGGCGCAGCGAGCCGAGGCGGCAAAGCTAGCGACTGTCAAGAAGGACACACGTTCGCTCGAGAAGGATGTCAAGGAACTTGAGGCCAAGGCGCAGAAAGGGCCGCTGAGCAAGGCGGAGAGGGAAGAACTGGATAAGCTGCGCGCTGAGCTCGTCAAGATCAGATCTGCAAAGGACGCGTACGTCGAGGCGCATACCGAGCACCGCAAGTTCATCTATCCTCATAATCAAGAGGACAAGAAGAAGGAGAATGAGGGCAATGAAAACAACTCTGCCGGAAGGATGAAAGCGATAGGAGCACTGCTTGGCAAGAATGGACTGCCAAAACACCCGGAGCGAAGCGTGTACTTTCATCCGCTCTTGAATCCAACAGGCGCCGCACCGCCTGGGATGCCATACCGTGAAAAGCGTGAGTGTATCGTTAAGGCTTATGAGATGCCCGGGCTGACACGTTGCTTTGCTTGTTCGCAGTTCCGCACGAATGGCCCGGCGCAAGTGCCGAGAAACTTGATGGCGCGCAGGGTGACGACGGCATCGCCATGCCGTCCAGTCCACGGCCGGCCCAGGCCGAAGACGAAGGGCACGACTCATCAGACACGGACAGCGGCCTGGAAGATGTGGAAATGCCAGATGGTCCACCGCCTCCGAAACCACCGACAGGTCCACGGTCGATGCACGTGCAGCAACAAGGGCCGACGTGGCCTCCCGGGGCTCCGTCCAACGGGCCTGGTTTTTACCCGAAACATATACCGCCACCTGGATACGGACTGCCAGGCGTGTATCTGGGTCCACCGCCATCGCTGCAAGCCGGGATGATGCCACCCCCTCCTCCGTTTCAGCATCAACAATTTCCTCCCGGCGGGTTTGGGCGAGGGCGAGAGCGAGGAGGGGCGCAAGCGCAACTACATGGGCGGGGACATGGGCATGGGCCTGGAGATGGCCCTGGAAGAGGTATGGGGCCGGGCCGGGATCTATCAGGATCGGGTGTTGCTGGCACAAGCGTAAACCCGGAGGCGAGCTCAAGCTTGAGCGCTACGACGATCAGTGCTGCACCGCAGCTTCGCGACCTCAAGCGCGAGGTGACAGAGTTCGTGCCGGCTGCGATCCGCAAGAAGCAAGCGACGGATAAGGCGCGTGCCAAGATGGGGCTCCCGCCTGCTCAGGTCTCTTCTGCGCCAGGGGTTGACGAAGGCCAAGGCCGCAGTAGCAGTAGCAGCAGCGGGGGTTTACTTGAGAAGCTCAAGCCGCAATTGGAAGGCTCAGCGCGGGGACCGGGGCCATCTGCGGCAGGCGCGAAGGATAGGGGCGCCAGCGCAGATGACTATCAGAAGTTTCTCGACTCGGTTGGGGATCTGCTGTAGTATTCCCCTATGCGCTTCGCACAAAGGATGGAGAGGCTTGAGTTGCCACTCGACGTTGTCCCTCGCTTGAATGTGTTCGATTCGCGCGCCCGGGAGATACATATACGCTCATGTGCACAGGCCCAAGCTATGCGCCCGATGGATGCAATGGGGCGGATGGCTGGCTGCGCATGCCTTTGCAATGCTTCCCTGACTGTATGGAGCAGCCGGCCTAGGTCATGCAGGTCTGCAGGCGGGGAAGAGGAAAAAAAGGGGGGGGGGTGACATACGTAGGCAATTGTCGACTAAAGCATCCACACCTAACGCCCTGAAGACCAACAACGCTTGCGTTTTAACGAAGAACAGTCAGAAGCAATCGGCCAATTGCTGGAGTTGACAGACAACGAGAACCACGCCAATAGGCGCTTCATCCTTCAAGGACGTGCTGGACGAGGGAAATAAACTTTCCATTTTCGTTCACGATACCCGCTATCTAGGCGGCGATGTCATTATCACCGTCGAAACCGCCCTTTCCGCTCCGGGTTGCAACCGTGCCTCGATGGTCCACAAGGATATTGCATACCTGTGCCCGATGCTAACGCCGATGACCACACTTGACCGCTCGCCTGAAGCCAGGCCTAGATGAGGCAGACCTATTGCGTACTTGCAAGGTAAGTAAGTCCCGTGAACACAGACAAAGCATTTTTCTGATCTTTTATTTATGTCGACGCAGAATATCATCATTGATGAAGCGACATACTGAACCGTGCGACTTTTGAAGCCGCCGATCTGCTTTTGCGCAGCCTCATGGATCCGAACCAACCGTTCGGAGGTATGGTAGTTGTTGGCGCTGGTAATCCCAGGCAAGCTGCACTAACAGTCAAAGGTGCGGGAGAGTCTGCTACACTTGAGACTTCATTGTGTCCGCACCTGCCTATTACGCAACATACTTTTCGCGGGCACGTCGGTTGGACTTTCCAAGGCTCCGTACGGTACGAGATGCCTGGAGAGAGCGTTGCCCAATTCCCTCCCACAGTTTTGGTGCCGCGGCAGTGTGCAGACAGCATGAGAGAAAGGCACTGCAATTTCTTGGGCGGCGTCGAGTCCTCGATAGATGAGCCGAGTTGGCCCCTACCCCGATATATTTAGAACAGAGCTGAATAGATGTCTAGTAGACCAAGCTACTCAAGGAAACAAAAGATGGATTTATTTGTCCAGAACACACACTTCCTTGAACACAACTCATCGAGCCGGATGCTGATGAGGCTGTACGCTGCTCGGATTTTCTGACAATTGGGCAGCCACGCGGATCGCAACGGGGAAGCAATACCAGTAGGGCAAGCAGACGGTACTTAACATGTTGTGAAGAACTCAACAACAGATGGTACCTTGCAGGGTAGGACAGGGCCATACGATCCATCTAACACAAAAGTAGGGTTGTGTTCTTTTCTTTTTTCTTTTTGTTTTCCGTTGTGGCGCAAGTTGTGTTGTGAGGAAGGTGCAGGCACGGCGCCAGCAGATCAGAGCGCGCAGACTGGGCTGGCTTGAGCCGACTCTGGCTACTGCACCGGGAGGGCAGAGCCGTGTGGTTGCGTCGACCTGCAAGCCTGTGCGTCGCCTGCCAGCAGCAGCAGCAGCTCAATCCTTGTACGGAAGCCTACCGCAGCCATCCAAGTTCAGCCCAAGTGTCCCAACATGGCCTTCGAGGGAGATGTCTACGGCAGACGTTGCGTAAATATGCAAGTAGTCCAGACTGGAGAGAGAAGCTAAAGGTCGCTGGCTGGCTGTTGTCTGCCTCTCTACAGCAGTTAGCAGTCTGGCTACCGCTGAGGGTGCTGTGCGCGGCGTGTGTGCGCGCTTTGCCTTCAGTGAGTATATCTCATGTACTCATATGTATGCATTGCATGCGCAGCGCGCGCGCGCCACACCAAAGTATTGCCTTGTTTGTCTCTTCTCCGTCTCCCTCTGTTATGATTGTCGTTCCATCCTCTTCGTCACATGGTCAACGTGTCATACGATCTCATCTTTTGGCAAGTCGCACGTCGTTGCTTGTTGCGCAGGTCGTGTACGTCAATCAGGCTACTGTTGTCAAACAGAAGGCTGCCCCCCTTCCCATCTACCCACCCCGTTCCTCGTCGACTGCAGAGCAGTTTTACCACCCACAACCACTGTGCTCATCGTCGAAAAGCAGCCAGGCCAGGTAGCCCAGAGCAGCCTCCGAACCCGAAACCGACGCCTTGCCTCGCTTCTCCTACGTCCCGCCTCCTATTCACAATCACTCGGTAAGGAAGCATATCGGAAAGGCTGATTGCGTCCAGTGGACCTCAGTGCTTCCTCCGCTGTCTTTCGTCCTCGTCTGTTTGCGCAAGCTCCGACTTTGACTTGCGTCGACACAAAGCAGCTTGGCGCCCATCGTCCCCATCTTCTGAGACGGCGCACTCTCTGGCTCGCTCATCCGCTCACTCGGCCTTGATCTGATCGGTGAGCTCGGGCCAGCGGACGAAAGGCTAAGCGACCCTCTCAAAGGATCGGACCCAGCTCTTCGGTATATCAGGGACGATCGACTCGCAGTTACGTAGCATCAATCAAGTGCCTAGATACAGCAAGTATCCCACCATGCACGGTGCAAAAAACTCTGCTAACCCAACCAGCCCGACGACTGCGCCAAGCGGCATCGGCACCTCGCCCATCGGCCGCGCCTCGTCCCCCGCCCCGCAGACGGGCTCATCCGGGTTGCCCAACAAGCCCTCAGCAGCGACGACGCGGTACTCGCTCGGCGCCACGTCGCCCGGGCTCGGCAGTAAGGGCAGCATGGGTGCCCTGCGCTCGCCTGGCGGAGCCAACAGCTCGTCGAACAATAACGCTGCTGCTGCAGCGGCCGTTGCCGCAGCCGCTGCGTCCAGCCCCGGCGGCCGGATGGGGCTCGGCTCCGCGCGCCCCGCGTCCGAGCTGCTGCTCTCGCAGTACCTCTCGAGCAACCAGCTTGCGTCCGCTTCGGCCGCGCAGGCACAGTTCGCCAACGCCCCCAACAGCGGCGGCGGCGGCCTTGGTGGCCTAGCGACCGGCACGCCCGAGGTGAACGCAATCGACAAGTGGTTCGAGGATCTGCAGCATTACGAGGCCACGCTCGAGGAGATGGCCGCGGCCAGTCTCGACAGCAACTTCAAGGAGGAGCTCAGCGCGATTGAGCAGTGTGAGTGGCGCGCGTCGTGCGCGGCGCGGTGGCCCACGGGGGCCAGCGCCAGATGACCGATGCTGATGCGTGCTCTTTTCCACGTTTTCTTGCAGGGTTCCGCGTCCTGTCCGAGGCGGAGAGGACCGCGGCACTGTACAGTCTGCTGCAAGAGTCGACGCAGGTCCAGATCCGCTTCTTCATCACCGTCTTGCAGCAGATGGCCAGGACGGACCCCGTCAGTGCCTTGCTCAGTCCCGGCGCCGGACACAACAGTGAGTGCTGAATGTTTACAGGTACAATTTTTAACAGTCAGTGTACTAATGTCTGTTTTTTGTTTTCTTTTATCCTTCTGGCAGGTCTGATGGCAGAGCAGATGGAAAACAAGCTCGCCTCGCTCGGCCTCAAGTCTCCTTCTGCAATGAAGGCACCCAACTCTGCTGCTTCGTTCCGTGCTCAGTCCGAAGCCAACTCTGGCTTCCTCTCTCCCAACGCGGCCGCGGGCGGATTCGGCTCGGCAGCGTCGAACAACTCGAACAACAACAGCAGCAACAATGCGGGCGACTCGAACAGCCTGCTGGCCGCGCAGCGCGCTAAGCTCAAGAGCAACCGTATCTCCGCACCGGGACACCTCGCCAGCATCGGCGGTGATTGCAGCAACTTTACCGGCCTCACGCTCGATCAGGTCGCCGAGGCCGGCGGCCGATCCGTCTCACCCGGCCTTCCGTCACCCGGGATCGGCGGCGAGGGCCAGCTGGCCAGCGTCCGGCCCAAGTCGACCGATGGGCTGGGCGCACTCGCCTCTGCGCGCGCTGCCGGCGCCAAGAGCCCGCGCACTAACGGCCCGCTCGACGACGCGCTCAGCCCCCTTGCCAACCAGGGGCCCACCGGCAGCTGGGCCAGCATGATGAACACGCCGATGATGCCCATGTTCAACGACGACATCTCTGGCTCTTCGCAGCAGCAGCAGGATGCAAGTGCCACGCTCGACGGCGCGGCCGCCAAGCTCGGCGGCACCAACGATGACTCGGCAGCCGGAGCGAGGAAGTTTTCGAACCGCAAGGCGGGCCAGGCGTCTGTCCCCGGCGGGTTCAACCTTGGCGCGAACAGCAATCTAGCTGGCGTGCAAGGCGTACTATCCGGTATCTACGGAGGAGCTGGAGCAGACCAGTATGGCGGTGCTGCTGGCGCGCAGTTGGCCAATTTGTCCAACCTCCCGCCCGGTGTTTCGCAAGCGCAGCTGAGTGCCGCGTTCGGGGTCACCAGCGCCGCGCTCGGCGTCCCCAATACCGCTGGCCTCTCACCCAATATCAATGCAGCACAGTGGGTCAACCAGCAGAACGAGCTGCTCCGCTCGCCGCTTGCGTCGGCTGCTCTGACGCAGATGTCGCCCAACGCGCTCGCCGGCCTGCAGTCCCCCTCGGGCGGCTTGGCGAACCCGCTGAATATGCAGATGATGAACGCAATGGCCGCCATGGGCGGTCTCGGCAATGTCAGCGCTGCGCAGTTGTTTGCGCTCCAGAACCAGGTCCTGCAGCATCAAGCTGGGCTCACTGGCCAGTTTGCCGGCATCCCCATGAGCGCCGGCCCAGGCGCCGGTAGTTTCGGCCAGGCCATGGGCGGCTTTGGCGGCGGTGCGGGCGGACTCAGGAGTGCTGGTCTCGGCGGCCGCAATGCCTTCGGAGGGCCAGGCCTTTCCGTCGGCACGCAGGGCACGCGGGACAAGCCTCAGCGCTCACCACGCATTCCCGGCAACAACCTACCTGCCTCGGCGCGCGCGGCCACATTCGCCAGCTCGGGCAGCGGCGGCGGCGGTGCGAGTGCCGAGGACGAGGTCGCAGATCTGTCGACGCTGAACGACACGGCTGCGTGGCTGCGCCAGCTGCGCTTGCACAAGTACACATCTAACTTTGAGCACGACCACTGGAGGGATATGGTGCTGATGGACGAAAAGGCGCTCGAGGACAAGGGCGTCGCGGCGCTCGGCGCTCGGAGGAAGATGCTCAAGACGTTCGAGAACGTTCGGGCCAAGTACGGCATCAAGATGCCCGGCGATGAAGCGGGCGGCGCGAATGCAGCAGCCAAAAAGGATGACGCTGCAGCGAAAGAGGGCGCCGGTGCAGAAGGCGATGGCAGTGCTGCTGCTGCTGCTGAGAACAAGTGAGCTCGGTAACTTTGCACTCGTCTGCCTTGAGCATATGCTCAAGGCAGTAGCAGTAGCAGCGGTATGAGCAGAAGGGCTTCCAAAAGGTGCCAACTCTCCGTTCACCCACAATACTTCACTTTTTCGCCTCCATCTTTTTGCGGCTAGCGCTGTACATCGGTTTTCGGCTCGGTTTCTCCCCTTCCGTTCCACCCGCTTCCTTTATAAATGCCTGCTGCATTGCACCCTCCCTGTAACTGCGCACAATCGAGAAATGGTGATCGTGTTCGAATCGGTCCATACTAAGCTGCGGTGCCGTGCTGTCCAGGTACTATTTGCCTTTGTGGCCTTGGCACCTTGGCCTTGCGTGTCGATGCTGGTAGTGAGGAAAAGCAGGAGTTTCAAAATGAACGGGATGATGGTGATAACCATGGTGAGAACCGTCTTGAAATTCCAGAGCTGGGCTCCAAAAGACTCCTCCGTCGAAGTTACGGTACAGACTCGTGACGTAGGTGATGTCCGACAGGAGATGAGCGCTGATGATCAAGCGCCAGATGTCGGTGTTGCGTTCATTAACTCGAAGGCTGACCATGTAGTAGAAAACCATGATGACCCATCCGCTAACGGCGTGCAGGAGAAGCTGGTCGAACACTTCCTGTGGGACGTACTTGATGTTGGGACTGGCAATGGACAAGTACGCGCGAGCCGCCACTAGCGCCTAAATCACACCGCCGAACGCGAGCACGGGCTCGAGCCAATGGAAGCAGATGCAGTACCGCAGCGCAATGAGGCGCGTCGCGGATGAGGGTTGGTTGCCATGCCTTGAGGTGCGTGGCAGGAGCTGGACTGAGCTGGGCTGCACGATCCGCGACAAACTTCCACGTAGGTGGGCGATGAGGAAAATGAGGTTCGGCAAACCGTTGTGGAAGCAGGCCGGACGCTTCCACTTCTACGCGCAGTAAACATGAAGCTGAAGTCTGGAGGCAACCAAAGTCTAGGATCTGAATCTCAACCCGTAATGGCAGATTCCTTTGGGGACCGTGGTGTGCCGTTGCGGCGCGGAGACTTTGTATGGCGATATGACATATCACCAATGATGACTTGGATCTCTTCAATTCTGCAGGTCTGTGCACGGTACAAGACAGACGCCAGTACGTTGGCAAGTGTGACGGCAAGCGGGTTGATTCAATGTGTTGGGTGTATTTTAGAACATAGCTCGTGTGGTATTGACTTCCGAGACTGTGTCGTTTTGAGCCTTCGATCGGTAGGTCCCGTTACTGAACATCAATACAAAGGCGTTGGTTTGGCACTTGCTGACAACCTTATGTACCTGCACGTCACACTTTTGCTTCACTTCGTCAAAGTCATACCTAAAAAGGAATTGCTACGGCTCTGCCGGCTGCGGAGCGGCTTTGCTCATCTCGTCTCCGTGCTCATCGTAGTATTCGTCGATCGCGCCGTTGTGCAGGGATTGCTCCAGCACGCGGGAGGCCCAGCGCGTCGACGAGCGGGACGGCATCCTGCGAGGGCGTTGATGATTGTATGCGTGAAACGAACGAGAATATCGCTTTGGAAGTGCACTCAAGAGGACATTGCTGGAATTGACAGAGGGGTGCGAGAACAGTCAGGAGAGGGAGTGGGTGTCTTCGATCGCTTGGCCAGCCATAGAGTCCACCGTGACAGAACGGAGGATCGATTACCTAGTTTGACATTGTCCATCTCGCACGAGGCTCAAGGGCGATAGACTTTTCACTATGGGGCACACTACCGTGCCTGCAGAAACGAGATTGAGTGAGGAGTGTGATCGTCATCAAGCGGTGACGGCGCGATGTTATTCAAACGGATGGAGAGCTAGCATTTACGCAGCATCGGATGCGACGAGGACACAGCAATTGACCTATGATTCTAGGGATGAAATGGTTTGATACAGCGCCCATCGGCTGGTATATTTGAAGCGCTGTGAATTGGAAAGCGCCAACATTGTGATAAGCCTGCATGCGGCGAGTGAATGCAATTGGTGTGCCCAACACAAACACTGAGGGTGGTCAGCAGGGTGCGGTGATAGCCTCCGGCTTCGAAAGCGTTCAGCATCTCTTCCTCGTCCGCCTGTTGCGTCCACGCTTCTTCGTCAGGGACGGAGGTGCGCTGCGGCTAGCGGCTCCTGTCTGGGATGAATGCAAAATTATTGAGGATCTGCGCGTTCTCGATGAGGAACGTGATGATATCTGTGCCTTTTGTGTACCACATCTGCGCTGTGCCAACATAGTGCGCGCACCGCCAGCATCGCGAAACACAGCGACTGACCTTGCCGCGCGATAATCTCGCGCGGCAGGCCGAGGTGCCGGACTGGACAATTTTGCTTGCCGACTTCCTCGGTTGACAGGGCAATGAGCACAACGCCACTCGAGCCATACGGCCCCAGGCAGTCCTGTAGGCATGAATGTATCGATCGTTGCGTATGAAGAGGGAGGGCAGCACAAAGAGCTGGATCGGACAACTTTACCTTTTTGACCGAGCAGCTGGCGTATATGACGGACACTTTCTGGGCCGATTGAGTTGCTGCGATGCTATCCCCCCCACATGCAGACACCCGCCTGTTCGGTGGCTAGGGCACCGCCGTGACCTTTTTGGACATGCGTCCAACATTCGCCAACAGGCGCAGGGAGGCCGCCCGCATCGCTCCGCCTCCACAGCTTAGCGCCTCCCTGGGCGGCGCCCGAGGTGTTATGTAATATATATATATATACTAACCTCAGCCTCCCAAGTCATCCCAACCAGCGGCAAGCATGCATCAATCAACGAGCATTCTTCTTTGGACGTCACGTGACCCACAGGTTCTGTGTGGTGCTGTGCCTTCAAGAATACACCGCTATGCGTCCCTTCCCACTTGTGTAGCGCGTACATACAAGTGATGGCAGAGCGTTCACGTCTTTCTCGCACCCACAGAATGTATAGGGGGCGATAGATATATGCTGTATACATCTGGACATGTATGCAGGTGCTCTCCAGATCCGCAGTGCCGGTGTTGTCCCTTGGCCGTTGCTGTACATGTACCTTTGTGCGCTTTGTGTGCGTGAGAATGGTTGATGATGGTGATGATAATGCTGTTGTTGTTATGGCGACTCGGAGGGCGAAACACGAGAGGAATGAGAAGGCATTGCGGCAGTGTCAAGCAATACATATACACCCGAGTGATTCTCGCTGGGGGAGTTCCCTCTTCGTCCATTATCAGCAGCGATCACCATCCAAGCTCTCATTGCCATTGCTTCCCGCACCCGATCCCCCGGAAGAGCAGCTCGCTTACGACGGAGACCGTGACGGGAACAAGTCAGCCCGCTGGCTCGGCGCGTCGAGAGCGCACGCGCGCTTGCAGAGAGCGACAGTCCGCCTCCGCCAGAGGGAGGAGAACAAGAGCGCGACAAACAAGCACACAAACACGGCTTGACTTTGCGCGAACAAACACACCGTGTACTTCTTTGACTCGTCCCCGCTGGGACGCTTTCACACTCGGGAGCAGCTTCTGAACAAGCCGAAGCTGGCTTTGCCTTAACGATCAGCGCTGCTGCCCACGTTCAGGACGCCGAGCAACAGACACCATGTCCAACGTGAACAATTCAAACTCGGGAGGCGGCCTCGGCGGAGGCATGTCGTTCCGACCACCACCGCGACCATCAGTGCGCTCCCTGGGGCGCAAATCTGGAGCGAACATCGCATCCTCAGCAACATCTGAAGCGCCAGGCCTGCCAGCATCTATAGCCACGTCCACTGTTGGAGGAGGCGACGGCGGCGGCGACGACATCATCGGCGGCGGCGACGCGGCGTTCGAGTCGCGCACGCCTGGCGCAGACCTGACCAACCACTCTTCGGTAAAGCACAGGCACACACCGTCGTATTCTTCTACAGCCAGCTCGGCACATGCGCAGTTTGTCGAGGGAAAGCCGTCCAGCAGCCACGGGCACGGACGCGGCTACAGCATAGGCGGAGTGAGCGGCGTGCGCAGGCCATCCTCTGCTGCGCAGGCAGTCGTGCCCATGCGCTCCAGCTCGGTCACACAGGGCCAACAGCAGAGAGACAGCATGGACCTCGATGGGAGCAAGCGCGCCATTTCACCCGCCCCTTCGATTGCCAGCTCGGCCGCGTCGTCGGTCTACGAAGACTCGGCGCATGGCCACTCGCGCCCTGGCGGTGCAGCGCCTTCCTCTTCACCTAGCCGGCCCAGCTCTTCGACAGGCGTGGAATCTGCCGCCGCCGCTGCTACTAATACCGCAAATGTCAGCGGTGATGCGCAGCAGACTGTCGCCATTGCCGCCGAGTGCCGTGCGCTTCTCGAATCGCTGCGCACCAAGACGGAGGACCAAGCGCACAGCGCTGGTATGCTCGGGCAGGGCATTTTGCACCAGCAGACTGTCGTGCAAAACTTGCTCGACGATCTGGCAGATGAGGTCAATGCGTTCGAGGCGGTGCGCGAGCGCGACAGTCGCGCCCCTGGTCACTCGAACAGCGTACGCCAAGCGCAGGCGGAGAACGAGCGGATCCGCAGACTGAAAGAGCGCATTGAGGATGAGGTCTCCGAGCTGAACCGTAAGCGTGAGGAGCTGTATCGTGAAGTCTGGCGCGTAGCCGGTACCAACGGCAGCAGCATCTCTGGGTACCCAGCAAGCCAAGACGCTTCCTTTGCCTCCTCCTACCCGAGCAACAGCAACATCTTCAGCGCCCTGCCAGGCGTTGCCACCTTTTCTTTCCTCGGCCACGATCCCACGGTCGGCATGTCGCTGTCGAAGCGTGACAGCCTGCCCGCCGGCACTGGAAGCGGCGGCGCGGGCTCCGCGGCACGGCAGGCCGATCGGCGTTCGCGCAATGCCGCCGCCGCGGGCGGCGACACAAAGATTGACGATGCCTTCGTCCGGCAGATTCAGGAGAGCCTTCTGACGGAGGTCCGGCGGCTGCAGGCGGAGAATAAGGAGCTCCAGGAGCGGATGAGCTTGCGCGACAAGGAGCACGCCGCGCGCTTTGAGGAGGTGCAGGCGCAGCATGCGCTCGAGGAGCATAAGCTCAAAGGCATGGTTCGCGACCAAGGTTCGTCGTACTGGCGTCTCCCTGTATCCTCCTTTCTGGGTCTCCGCTGATGCGTTTTCCTCGCTGTTGCGTACATTTTCCGTTTATAGAGCTTCTTAAGGCAGAGGCTTACGACGCGGAGCTAGCGCGCCAGAACGCCGAAGAGGAGCTGCACAACATTCGTACCTCCTTAGCCAAGTCGTCCGCCGAGAACCAGCGTCTGGAGCGCGATCTGCTCGGTGCCAAGGAAAAGCTAGAGACGCAGAAGGCGCTGCTAGATGAGCAGTCGGAGGCGTTCACGCAGGCGCAGACGCGCCGTGACAAGGAGATCGCTGCGCTCAAGAAAGACAAGATCACGCTTAAGCGCGACCACTCGGAGCTGCAGAGCGAGCTAGAGAAGGTACGCAACGAGCAGCAGCAGAAGCGCCTATATCCGCGCAGCGTCAGCAACAGTCTTGCCATTAGCGACCGTTCCCTCGACGCGCAAGACTACGAAGACGACGATGCGGACGCAAACGGCAAGGTCACCAAACGCCGTGTCACCCTCGGCGGCGGGGCGGCCGGCGATGTGCTCATTTCGCCTGGCGGGGCGGCCGGGGATAGCATGTTCGCTGATGCGATCGCCTCGCCGCTCGGCGCGCGCCTGACGCGCGACAGCGAGCTGGGCGACCTGCGCGCCAAGCTCGGCGTTGCGCAGCGCAAGGCCGGCAAGGACGCCGCGGACAGGCGCAAACACCGCGAACAGATTGCGCAGCTCAAGGCCCTCCTTGCCAAGGCTGGCATCAATGCTGGCTCGGACGTTCTCGGCTCCGATGTCGAGAGCAGCGAAGAAGACGATGACGGCGCGTGGCTTGACAATAGCGCTAGTCCCACCAAGGCTAGTAGGCGTAAGAAGAGTGACCGGCTCCGTTTGCCTCTGCGAAGCTCGACGAAGCCGATGCTGGTCGACCGCCTCAGCTTGGCCTTTGGCGGCAGTCGCCCGCGCAGCATCGTCGAGAGTGGAGAGGAGGAATACGTCGATGCCGAGAGCGCAGGCGACCACAGCTCCTCTGCCCTCGACCACAGCTCGTCCTTCCACGAGGCAGACTCATCCCACTTGCACGACACCCCCGCCGCCGGCACCGCCGCTGCTCCTGCTCCTGCTCGCAAGCTGCCCCGCATGTCCGAAGCGACCGTCATGCCCGATGCTTCGGTTGACAGCACACCGGACGCATCCGTTGAGCAGCCTGTGCGCCGTCCGCGCGGAAGGAAGAGCATGAACCTCGATTCCAGCAGGAACAGCTTCCTCGCTGCTGGCTCGCCTGCCGCACTCGGCGCTGAGCTCCTGGAGGTGGACATGCATGATGTTGGGCCCGCTCGCGAGATGGTTGAGACGGGCACGATGACGGATGCCTTGCCGGATCTTGTTCACCCTGCACTTGCTAGGCGCGAACATGAGTATGCCGCCGAATTGGCACTGCGGGATGAGCAGCACGCCAAGGCCATGGCTGACACACTCGCCGAAAAGTCTGCGCAGCATAGGTTAGCGCTTGACAAAGCGCTTGCGTCAAAGGACGCAGAGCACCTCGCCCTTCTCGATAGCAGCCTCGACAAAAGGTCCGAAGAGCATCGTGCTGCCATTGCAGCGCTCACCGCCAAGCAAGCCGAACTATTGGAAGCGAAGCAGGCTGTGCATGACGCGGCCCTGTCCGAGCGCGACGCTGCATACCAGAGCGTGCTGGCAGATGCACTCACTGAGAAGGGCAAGGCACACGATGCTGCACTGGCAGATGCGCGCTTGCGACATGCTAACGCGCTCGCCGAGCAGGTCGCGGCGAGCAGCTCTGCGCTCGCTGCGGCCGAGGCCGCGCACACTGCCCTTCTGAGCGACGCCAAGAAGCAGCACACCAAGGAGCTCCAGACGCTCATGGAACAGCATGCTTCCGAGCTTAACCAGAAGGACGCAGAGCACGAAGACCACATCCAGGACGTGCACGCCAGCCACTCCAAGTACATGGCTCAACGCGACGCGGCGTACAACACGGCCATCTCCGATCGCGATACGGCGATTCGGGAGGCGCACGAGCACGTGCAGCGCCTGACGGATGAAGTCAACAGCTTGCGCAATCAGCTCGTAGTGGCTCTGCGTGAGGTCGAGACGAGCAAGGAGGCGCATGCTGTTGCGAGCAAGCGCCTGTTGACCATCGAGAAGGATGTCACATCCTTAACGACGCTCAAGGCCACTCTTGAAGCGCAAAAGACTGAGCTTGAGTCGAGCAAGTCTGCTCTGGCTGACCAGCTTGCCGAGAAGGAGAGGCTGATTCAACTTGCAGAGGATAAGAAGGAGTCTGACGAGAGGTTTGAGGACGCTAATGCGGAGCTGCATCCTTCGGTTGCTTCTCACACGCTGAAGCGGGCTTCCGATGTGAAGGATGAGGCGATCCAGACATATGACGTCCTGTGGAAGCAGCAAACGCAACAGAGCAGCCCCACAGATGCAATGTTCCGCCCCGAATCGGCCCTTGCGGTCAACTCGCAAATCCTCCCCGATGGCTCCGAATCAACGATTGGCGGCGGCATCACCATCCTCGGTGGTCTCAAAAATACGCGGCCCAGAGATTCTGTTAGCACCTTTGGCGGCGCACGCGATCCATCCGGCAGGGCTGCTTCGCCAACTCCAACCATGTTCACGGTCGGTGCCATCCTCAGCCATGACACCCAGTACAACGCCGCAGCTCCGTCTGCCACTGTCGATAAGACCAAGCCTCCTGTCATGACACTGCCTCCGCCGCCTGTATTGCCGCCTCCACCAGGCATACCTCCAAAGCGCTCGCAGCCACCCATCTTCCAGCAGGCCCCGCCGCGGCCTACATCTCCGCCGCCGCCCGAGCTGCTGCACCGGCTGCAGACGCGAAGCACTCTGCAGGTACCAAATTCCTCCGGTCGCCTCTCGACGACACGGAACCCTCCGCCGAGCTCGTATGTACCGCCGAGCACATCAGCCATGCGTGCCAGCGGCACACGCTCCCGGGGCCCATCTCACGACGGCACCGCCTTGCCACTGAATCATTCTCCCGTGCTGGACGACAATGCCAGCATGATGAGTGGTCGTCGCAGCGTGGCTTCCCGTCGCTCTGCGTCTCGCGCACATGCCAGGCGCTCCTCGGTCAACTCGTTCGCGTCCGATGCTACTTCGGAAGCCAGCCACCGCATGTCGATTTCGTCTCAGATCTCGGAGGATGCCGGCGACCGGACGTTCACCGCACCCAGACGCAATGGAAGCACTGCTGGGCCCAGCACTGCTGATAGCGCTGATCCCAGTGTGATCAATGCGATCACCCAAACGATGATCGGTAGCTATCTCTACAAGTACACCCGCAAGTCGATGGGTCGCAATGGTCACTCCGACAAGCGGCACCAGCGATACTTCTGGGTGCATCCGTACACCAGAATGCTCTACTGGACTGTCACCGACCCGGGCGGAACTGGGGTCACGGAGGGCAAGAGCAAAAGCGCGTGCATCGAGGCGGTCGAGGTCGTCGAAGATCAGAATCCCAGCCCACCTGGCCTGTTTCACCTAAGCATTTTGGTACGGACTGCAGCTCGAGAAATGAAGATCACCGCACCGAACCGTGAGCGACACGAGGTGTGGCTTTCTGCTCTCGGCTACCTCGTCAATCGCACGCAGAGCGAGGCGTCAAAAGCGAGCCCATCATCCAAGAGCAAAGGATTGCCTGCTCGTTCGTCCAGTCTGGGGTTGAACAAAGCTCTTTCTCGCGATGCGGAGCAGCCGAATGCGGCAACTATAACAGAGTTAGGCAGTGCGTCGGCCATGCCCCAGACGCGCGGGCGAGGTCGCAGTATCGGCGCGAATAGCTTGCTGAATGGCAGCGTTTCGAAGCGACGCGGCATTCCGGCGCGTGACTACCTCAAGCAACAAGAGGCGGCGACAGGCGGCGGTATGGATGCCCACGTCGTTACGGGAGCTGTCTCACCTACGCCGGCGCCGCGAAGTCTTAATGGTCGACGCGGCCGCGCGACCGACATGTTAGTCTCAAACCTTTCGGGTGACGATGCATTCGAAACGCTTGCAAGCGGTGGACACGCGGCGTCCTCTGCGTTGGACCCGCGCTTGCAGACGGCCGAGCAGATGCTCGAGGAGGACCACAACAACTCTTGGGATGGTCTCGATGTGAGTGCTCACTTTTTACGTTGCCGAATGTGCAGGTCGAGTCTGACCTTCCTGTTCTCGATGCTTTGAATGGAAGAATGTTCGCGCGTGCTGCGACGGCAAGCATGATGTTGCTTCGCTGGCGCACCGTCATCATCATCATCACCACGGCAGCAATCAGCAAGGCGGAGGGAGCCAGCCTCGCGCCACGAACCGCCTCCATAAGCGCTGGAGTTCGGGTGGGGCTAGTCTCCGCAGTGGACATGGGGCAGGCTCAGAGAATGGCCATGGTTCTGGTTCCGCTACCAGTCCCGTCCCACAGGTCTCACTCACGCTACCGAGAGAGAGCTTTGAGCGCTCCCTGCGCGCCAGCGGCGATAGCAACCGCCCGCGGTACTTCTGAGGCGGCATGAAGACGCGCCTGCTTTCTTCACATCTTAACGTGCATCTGATCAAACCTACGTGGTCTATCGATCGAAATTTCCTGTAGATGGCGACCACGTCTTTTCATAACTGTTCTGAGTGTATTAAATGTTCTTCACTTGGTTCCTTCGTATATCGTGTTATGAATACAAACACTCCTTTTGAGTGTCGTGCGAATCAGGCAGCCGACTTTAGCTCACTCGATGCTATGCTGCCCTCGTAGCGACGCGTGTTGCGATAGTTTTTTTGCGGTGTGCGATGTAGCGCGGGGCGCGGCGAGCACTCACCCCTCTTTGCTCCATCCTCTAGCGCTCCAGTGATGCCTCGCCCCAAAAGGCTGTCCAAGCCAGTTCCACGGTTGGTTGGATTGGGGAGCACTTGGACTGAAGTGGCATTGTTCAACGTGTGGCGGAGGCCAGTGTAGAACCTAACCCAACCGCTTAGAGAGTAGAACCCTAATTTATTCTTCCGAAACTGTGAATGTCCTTTTCTCCCTCGAGGTGGTGCCAAGCGCACGCATTGACGCTGTTTCGATACCGCTTCGGCTCAACGCACATGACGGTTGCTTGCGATGACGATCTTTAGGACTCTCGCCTGAGCGGCTAAGCTCCAACAGGTTCGAGAGCGCTCGGACCTATGGTCCCGAGGTATTGCCGCCATTGCGCGTGCCGGTTCTTCCGCCTGCGTAAACATAATCAACTGCGGGACCTCAACCTTCGGCTCGACCCTGGCGGGTCGCGCCGGCTTGATTGGCTACGCTGTGGAAAGTGAGCCCGCGCCGACGTGCGCTGCTTGAATTCGAATTGAAGGCTCCATAGCTTGTTGTCTTATGTCTCTCCAATGGACATGGCTGCCAGTTGTTTGCTCTCCGATGGCTTTGTTTGGATATGCTGCAGGCCATTCGAAATGCTCTTTGGTCTATTCGCTCCTCCCTCTCCCCTCTCAAGCTCTCCAAAATTGGATCTATTCCCTCTTCGTACAGATGGGGTTGCCTCAAAAGAGAACGTCAAACATTTCGGCCCCGTCGCAAGAAATTTCGCTCATCTCTTGTCGAGACCTCCGTCATTCTCCTTCCTCTGCCCCTTTCCACTTATTGCATTGATCTCCACTTCCATTGATGACCTGGCAAGGCTGTTCCGTCGAATGCGCGCTGTCTGTTGGAAGGGTAGGCGGTGATTCGCCTTATCGAGAACAGCTAACTTGCTGATGAATGTCTTGTCCGCCGTCTTTCCTTTAGCCATACTCATCTGAGCTCAGAGTACCGGCCTTTTTACCATCGCCAAGGGGTGTTGACACTCTGGAAGGTCAAGCGAGCAATACTTACAGCAATGATCTGAGCACAATCTTAATGGCAGCGACGACAGCTACGCTTACACCACCGTACTCACTTCGAGCTCATCCACCTTGGGACCCGTCGCAAGATCAAGCCAATCATCAGTCGCAAGCACACGCTCGCAGACATTTCCAGCAGCGTCGAGCGACGTCACGGCTTCTATAAGGACAACTCTGGACGACTCGAGCGTCGCCTCTACTAAACCGTCCTCCATTGAGCCTAGCATAACGAGGAGCGCTACATCGTTGAGCTTTGCAATAGTACTTCGGTCGATCACTCAATCATCATAAGTAAATCTCACTGGCATAAGTGCAACTGCAACAGTGGCAAGCACGGTCAGCACCGCTTCGTCCAGCTCTGCAGCAGCATCTCTGTCATTTGCTGAATCGGCATCAACCGACGCTGATTAAACAAGCGCAGCGGCCACGGTGAAAAATATGGGCAACACCGCCACGTCTCCTTCGATGAGTACAGGCACTGCAAGCTCGAAGCTAGAAAGGGAACCGACAGTCGTTAACACCTACATCGCGGCGGGAAACGCTACGAGGGCCACCGCTTGTTAGTATCAGCGTAACGAGCAGAACAACAAACTCAGCTGAGACCGATATTCCAGCAAGATCAAACACAGGTGCAAAGGTCAAATTTCTTGACAGCATCGAAGAGACATTCACGATGTCGTCAACAGTCTCTTCGACGGATACATCCCTGTCAGCCAATATTTCCAGCGCAACAGGATCGCCGATCCCATCTCCGAGTACAATCTCGACAGTATCAGACAGCACCAACGATATAATGACTACAGTTTCTAGTTCGGCTGACCCTATTAACGCTGGTGCAGCTTCTTTCACTGAAGCCTCGATGACTACCACGTCTAGAGTGTCTACGGCTGGAGGTGCCGCCACAAGTGGAGCAAGCGTGCTAACCACGTCCTCCGGTGCAACCTCAAGTGCCGATGAGATTCCCAGCACGACCGTCGCCGAAGCGCCGGCCTCATCGGTAACGCGCACCGTGTCGTCCTACACTCTCCGTGTCGAGCCGTCAGGCGGTGCGGGTACGTTGTCGACCTACATCCCAGCGACCATGACGAAAGTCTCCGTGGACGGATTCGCATCGACGAGCACCGCGACGCTGAGTGCATCCTCCGTCTTCGCCGATGATGATGGCTCCCTCACGACGGCATACATGTTGCAGACGGTCATCGTTGTGCCCGGTAATGCAACAAAGAGCGTCATCGAAGTCGTCTCTGCCAGCTCGAGGGTTCAAGGTATACTCTCGGGTCCAAATTTTGCGCCTTGTGCTTTTCCTTTGCCGAGCACGGGCAACATTAACATGGTCTTTGTGCTCGTCATCACTTTGCTCAGTGCATTTGGCCTGCTCTCGTAAATCGTTTCACATCACTACTCTCTGACAAGGCCTATTCCATGGAATCGCAGTTCAAAAGCAACGAATCAGTTCGTTGGAGACTTCTTTTCTCTCAGCCATTGCAAAATTCAACTCCTCGCATCACGCAACATAGACTTTCGCACCTCGTTCTGCAGGCATCCCAATCTCACTGAATTGTAGCATACATGTGTCTCGCCATCCAGACAACATTATGTCTTAGGAAGTGGATTTTGAGAGAAGGATCACGGCCTTAGCCGGAATATCTGCTCTTGGACAATCGGCCCTTGAGACCTCCTTCGCGCTGGCGCATTTCCTCATCTCCGACTTTCGCGACGTCCTTTGGCTTGTCGGACACCTCGAGTCTGGAACCGGCCGCTGGTGCGCCACAGTCGTGCTGGGCGGCGCGCCTTTTCATGACTGGCGTGACCGAACGCGACCATGTGCGCCGCGCTGCTTCTGCACCTGCACGTGCCAGCGGCGGAGTATTGTCCCTATCTTGCGCGCGGCGAGGTGGTGACCGTGGCGGCGGCGAGTAGCCGCGACTGCTTGAGCGGCAATAACTGCTCGCGGAAGAGGAGCGCTGCCGGCGGCGCGCAATAGGCGGTGTAAGGCTACGCGAAGGCGACCTGCCGCGAGGAGCGCTTTGGATGCGATGCGGCGGTGTCACATCCCTGCTATCCCGCGGCCTTTTCCAAGGTGGTGGCACCGGCGAACGAGAGTAGGAACGCTCTTGACGATAGTGCGAAGGCGGCGGTGGAGAGTAAGGTGAACGGTCGCGAGGGTCTCTGCAGCGGTAGGCATTGTATCCGTGTCCACCCCTGCCTCTGTAGTCGTCTCGGCCATATTCACGACGATAATCGTTACGCCCTGCTGATTGCTCGTCAAAGTAGCTTCCGCCTCCGGGTGGCTGACGCTGACTTCGATCGTAGTCGTCGTAAGGTGGCGATTGAGGGCGTACGCGGGCGTCCCAACCAGAATCCCGGCTACGCTCCGTAACGTTCCCGTTTTTGTCGCGGAAAGTGTTTCGCCCGTGTCCAACATCATCTCCCCTGCCTCCACTGCCGTTACGACCCTTATCTACTCGCAGCGGCGGTCCCCTCCCTCCACCACGATTTCTGTCATACCCTCCGCTACCACCGGCGACAGGTCCTCCGCCTCTCTGTGCTACCTCTCGCATCAGCCTCTCGTCCTTCTCGCGCTGATTTTGTAGCTCCTTCTTCTTCGCCTCGACGAATTCTTTTGGTATGCCTCCGACGGAGGTCTGCGCTGAGATTAGCAGCGTCCAGAGGTCGGTCATGAACTGTGGCGCTTTTGCTTCAAGGAAGCCAGTTAGCGAGATCTGCAGCTTGCGTGGGTCGGGGTTCTGCAAGAATATCATAGATGACGGAATGTATCAGCATTCGCTCAGGAGGGCAGCGCTCATGCTCTGGACTACATGCACGTGATACACACCTGGTTATTCGGATCTTCAAGAAGGCTCATCGCATATTCCGTGACGACATCATCCTCGAATCCAAGTAGTTCTGTCGTCTTGTCAGCAATCCAGGGACGTATGACTTCGGTATTGACCATTTTCATATCCACCTTGGTGCTGTAGATTCGCGGGAACGTGTGCTCGAGCTTCTTGAGAAGGACCTTGTCCTTGTTTGAGAAGCGGACCGAGTCTTGCTCGAGCGAGATCCCACGATACCCCCCGTCTGCCATTTTGCTCGTTGTTTAGAGAATCAGGCTCAATCAAAGTGGCGACCGGATCACTCGAGAACAGTCCTTTCATCCGCAGCTGAGGTGAAGCTAACAGCAGGTTCGTCGACGAGAGCCTGTAGGATACCGATGCTCCACGCTCCGAGTCCTGTTGAATGAGCAGGACAGGGATCTGTAAACGAAGTTGCTCTGCGATATATATCGTTGTACGCGCCGCGGAACGATGACGAGGGTCACTTCAGTTGACGCCTCAGTTGATTCCATTCTACTGGGCGGTCTCTTATACATTCCGAGCATAACACACATCTGTGCCAAGCCTGATGCATTCACCGCTTAGACCGCCCTCGACTGCGTGCAGGCTGAAAATCTGGCTGCTCTGGTCTTCACTCGGTTGTCGTGAAATTGGAATATATAGGCGTCGAGTTTCACGGTTGGGATCATGGAGCCTACCACCGCTCCAACTCAGTGAGTTGCCACCCACGCCATGTTGCTGCACACGAAGTCCTGGCTTTCGCCCACTGAGGCTCAGCCTGCACTGGGGATCCTGCTGACTCGGTTCTTCGACGACAGCCCCCCAAGGGATGATCCGATCACGCGAAAAGAACTGGCGCAGTACGACGGGTCGGACCCCAGCAAGCCGGTGTATGTCGCCATCAAGGGCCAAGTTTTTGACGTCAGCCCCAAGCGTGAGATGTACGCGCCTGGCAAAGGATACCATATCTTTGCTGGCAAGGATGGAAGTGCGGGGTTGGGAAAGAGCTCGCTCAAGGCGGAGGACGCTATCTCGGATTACTCAGGGCTGACAGAGTCAGAACGTAAGGTGCTCAATGACTGGGTTGCATATTACACAAAAGTGGGGGTAGCACTATTCACTTTTAAATTGTCTTGCACCTCACTGACTGCAGCTTCGCACTTCCGCAGCGGTACAACATTGTCGGCAAAGTTGTCGACTGACTAGCCGAGTTTGAAGATAAGAACAAGCCGGGAAGCCTGTAGCCCCGCTTACGGCAAGCCAGCCAGTTTGATATTTTTGCCTTTGCAGGCTTGTTTGCCTTTGCCTCGCAGCCGATGTGCTTGTCTGATGTGCTTGTCTGATGTGCTTGTCTGATGTGCTGGCCCGTTTTTTTTTGCTGTGGAAGCTACCCTATAGTACAAGCCTTCACAAAGGTAACTAGTGCCGAGGACCTGCTGGGAAAAGCTCTCGTCCAGTCTGCCTAAGACCGCGCCTAGCGCCGCGCGGGCCCATCCCGCCCCGTCCTCTTGCCGGACCTCTTGATGTCCACGTGTTTGACGACGGCAGAAAAAGCTCTCGGCCTGAGTTCTGTATTCTGAGCCCAAGTGGAGTTTGTGCATCTTTGACAGCTTCTGCAGAGCGAATGCGGAATGGTGCATTGGCGATGGGAGCGATCGTGGGTGCCGCAGCTGGCTCCGATGGCTTGCCTTCGTCGTCGCCTTGAGAATGATCAATCCCATTGCTGTAATCGTTGCTGATAATTTGGGTTTCTTCCGCTGGAACAGCGACCGCCGAAAAGGCAGCCATACGTCCGCGGATGGCGAGCCCGCCAGCTGCAGAGCGCCTCGCAACGCCCATGGCCGACGAGCTTCCGTTGTTAGCGCTGCCCTTGATCGAGACGATGGCAATAGGTGCTCCTGCGACAGTAGAGTAGAGTTTTGCCTTCTTGATGCTCTCCGCTTTGGCTTGCTGTGCAGCTGCAGCTGATGCGGCGCCTCGCAGACTGATGCCCTGGGTGCGATCCAGCTGTTCGTTTGCGCGCCGCTTGATCCCGATGCGTTTACTATCGGCGCTGGTTGCCATCGCAAGCAGCGGCAGCGAAGTGCCTTCGATTGTCGCTGCCGTCAGCAGGCACATGCGCGGAGGCAACCAGATCGGCCTGTTGTCGATGGCCCGTCGCTCCGCGGCAGGGCGGAGTAGCTGCGTGTTGATGTCGACGACATTCTGGATCAGCGATGAAAGGAAGGCACGCTCCTTGACGGACGCGACCTTGCGCAAGCACTCTGCAAGCCCACGACTGAGCACATTCCAGTCGTGGATGACTCTTGTCGCCTCGTCTGAATCGATCGGCCACACGCTCTTGTCCTGGAGCGACTTGGGGCGCAGCGGCAAGCTCATGCTCAGTGCCCACAGCGCTGCCTCGGCTGCCTCGAGCCGGTCCGTGTTGCTGATGTCCCCCGCTACCTCCCCGCTCGCAGCACCAACTGCTGCAGTTGAAGGAGCCGGCCTGGCTGCGCAGAGGAGCGCTGCAGCCATGCTGGCGCTCATCTTCATGTCGTGCGCGCCTGGGCTGCCGTGCGACGCAGCGTCCTTGCGTCGAGACAGCGCGGCGATGCCGGCGCATCGCAGCAGGATGGGCCGCATGCTGCTAGAGAAAAATTGGAGAGACGATGCTGTGGGACGCATCTGTCTGCTTCGCGAAAGCTGGTACGGTACGATATGCTGTCGGAAATGCTCGTAGGTCGCCTGGGTATCGACGCGTTTGGAAAGGTCCAGATCGCTCTGCCAGACCGCGTCCTTGTGGCAGATCCACGAGAGCAAGAGCACGAAAGTCTGTTCCGCGAAGCCTTCCAGCATTAACACCTCAGGGGTGCCGACTCTGACATCATCCTCACCATCCGCTGCAGCTCCTTGCGATCCACCGTCAACGTGCCTTCCATTGCCTTGACCATTCTCATCGCCTCTTTTAGGCGTTGCCCCCATGATCTTGCTAGCTTGGGCCTTTTTCAGCATATCTTCAACTTTCTGCCGCGCTTCGTCTGCCATGTTGAGGAAGAACGTGGCCTCCTCTTTTGTGTCAAGCGGATCTGCGCCACTTGCGCCAAAGCCACTACCGCCACGGCCGGCCCTCAGCGAGCCTTGCATCGTCAGCACGTCCTTCATCTTCTCCAGACCCTTGAGGGCGAGGGCATCCATCAGGAGACGCGATGCACGCCGGGTACACAGGTACTCGCTGCGCACCGCAAAGTCTTCCTCGGGCAGCCAGAGCGCGGGGAGGAGCGAGGCTGCTGCGCCCCCGCTCCTCTGAGACGAAGAGGCGCGTGTGCCGAGAAGCAAAGCTCTGACGCCGTTCAGCTCGTCGAGGATGCTCGCGTACCCTTTCTGTTCTGTGGTAGAGGCCGCACCGACCTGCATGGCGCCACCATCACCCGCATTGTCATCTGCGTGGGCGTCGATCACTTGTGCAAGTTCAGGCTGGATGGCGCTGAGCAGCTGTGCGCCACATTCGGCGATGCATATTTGGAGCTGGACGTTGTTTTGCAGCTGCTTCCGAAGGCCCATGCCGCGCTGGCCTTCATCGTCACTGTCACTGTCACTGCCGCCACCACTGCCGGCGTCGCGACACGCCTCTTCAGCGAGAAAGGCGACAGCGGCGCAGCGCGCGTCGCGCATTTCGCGCGCCTCGGGGCCAAGTAACGTGTCGATTGTCCCGAGCGCGTCGAGCGAAATGAGCGAGCGTAGCGCGCTCGTGACGACCGCGCGTTCCTTGCGGTCCTGCACTTGCAGCAGCTGGCACAGCACGTCCGCGTTGCGCCGCACTACCGCTGGGTTCGAGTAGGAGATGGACGATAGCGCTGCGTAGCCTATCGTGCGGATCTGGGCAGGGAATAGCAGATCGGAGGATTAGGTGGTGTACATCAGTCGTCTGGACAGCATAACAAGGCTCGCGGGAACGGAACGCACTCTGTCGTCGACCGCTTCGCAAAAGTCGTACAGGACATCGAGCGCATTGTCGGTCTGTGCCTTGGTCCAGCCGCCGGTGCATCCGCCGGCGCCAGGCGGTAGGCTGACCGCCGCGTTGCTCCCGAAGAGTCGGGCGAGATGTGCGATGCCGCACAGGCGCGCGATTGCGTCCGCGATGCCCTGTTTGCTCTCGATGCTCCCCAACGGGCTGTCGTACGCAGCCGCAGCGGCAGTAGAAGAGGCGGACGCAGATGCATCGGCGCTTGAAGCAGCGGACGCGGCGGCGAGAAAGTCATCGAGAGCATGAGAGTGCTGCAGCGTCCAGCGGAACGCAGCGGTGTTGAGCCCGCGCTGCGCGGCGGTCGTCTGCGCCTGGACTGCCGCCGCCGGCGCTGCTGCTGAAGGTGCAAGGATGGCCTGCAGGACGCTGCGTGGGGGGAGCGAATCGGGGAGATCGCTGAATGGCGCTAGGAGCTGTGCAAGCGTCTTGGGGCGCGAGTAGGAACTAGCGGCGACGGCGGCAGGTGAATGTGCGTGTGCGTGGCCGTCGTGTGCGATCTGCTTGGAGTAATCGCCGCTGCCGGCGTTGTTGTAGGAATACGCGTGTCCTTTGGCGCTGCTGCGGTCGTGGTACTGAGAAGGATCTGGCCTTGTTGAGTCGGGGCCCCAACGTCGGTTGCTGTAGCTACTGCCGCCACTTCTCGCCGCTTCGTCAGCCAGCCACGCTCGGGAGCGATCATCGCCACGTCTGGCGTGCTCATGCGCATAGCTCCTGGTCCTGTCTTTGGTGTTCCAGTCCGAATAGTGTGACCGCACGCCTTCCTCCTCCCAGCGTCTCACTGCAGTGCTGGTGCTGTTACTGTTGACTTCGCTGCGTCCACGACCGCTGCCCCAGGATGCATCGTTGGCAAAATAGGTATCGCGACGTGATTCGCCTCGACTGTCTGGCCATCTGCCTCTTCCTCCTCCTCCTCCTCCTCCTCCTCCTCCTCCTCCTCTTAGCCCTACTCCTGACCCTGCCAACGACCCGGGCCTGCGGCTTGAGCCTGGTTCTGAGGCTGCTCCGCCTGCGCTGCCGAAACGTGAGGAGGACAAGGACGAGCCGTGGTAGGCCATATTTGCGACCGAGAGTGAGCGGTGTGCGCGATCTCGCTTCGTCCGAGGGGCGGGCAGGCTGCGGCGCAGGATGCTATGAGCATGGATCTACGGCAAGAAAAACCCTACGCAGAGCAGCGGGCTCTACTCTGGCTCCTCAAAGCACGGACGTTCGTTTTAAGGAGCACACACACACTTGCACCGGTTCAGCCAGCATGCATACCGCGTAGACCACTCAGTTCTCTGTCACCTGTGTTCTTTCCTTTCGAAAGGTGTATTTATTTCTTTTCTCCTCTCTCGGCCGAGAGCGCTCCCTCATCTGATAAGCATCGATCGAACAAAGGATGTTACGCCAAGAACCGCCATCTGTCACATCTAACTTGGTTGTCCAAGGAAAAGGTGTTCTCAGCGCGGCACTCGTGAACACCTCACGCAGCGCAGAAAAGGTAGTTCATCTTCTCGCTCTCGTCGTCAGCTAGAGACATACACTACCTCCGCTCCGCTCCAAAGCTGTGCAGACACGCCAAAGACCGCCTTCCCGCTCACGTGCTAGACACCTCAATCGCCATTCGACACGTGCTTGCCCAAGACCAGACCAACCCCACCACCCTCAGCATCCCATTGCCTCTGCGGTGAGCAAGCTCTCTGTGCAGTGGCTCTCCTGCTCTGCTGCATTTTGCGCCGGCCGCCTGCGCCCCGGCAGAAATTTTAGACCACGATGACCATGACCATGACCGCGGCGGCGGCGGCCGCCAACTCAGGCGCCAGCGTACCCATCAACATACACAGCAGCAGCAGGCCGGACACAGTCAAGCGCAAGCAGCCGAGGTACGCAGATGCACATGCCGAGCCGGCTGCCAGACCTGGAAATTCAAGAGGGCCTGGAGGTCTTTGGAAGCTTCGACAGCCACGAAAGCAGGAGCTGGAGCAGCAAGGTCATCCTTCCGCTGAGCCAGCGACAAAGAATGTCGTTGTTCTTGGAGGCTCTTACGGCGGCATGCATGCTGCCGCTGTTCTGGCCGCACGCCTGCCGCCGAGCCACCGCGTAATACTGATCGAGAGGAACAGTCATTTCAATCGTGCGTAGCTTACATGCCTTAGGATCTTATGTCAAGGGACGGTTTGCTCATTTACCTCTTCCCATCATCAGATCTCTATGTATTTCCCCGATTTAGCGTCCTGCCTGGCCATGAGCACAAGGCGTTCATCCCATACACATCCATCTTTAAAGATGCTCCGCCACGGGGGCCAGGGCAAAGGAGGCAGGGCAGGGCAAACCGGAAGGAAGCATCGCAGGCTGAGACGGCAACAGAGGGCGGCTCATCAGCGGCAGAAAGACAAGCGGCTGTCCGCAAAGGTCTGCTTGAATTCTCGCCGGTGCAAGCAAGAGAAGGGCTGCCGAGGACGCGTCAAGACGATAAGGACGGCTCGGCCTCCACCTCCTCGGCCTCCACCTCCTCGGCCTCCACCTCCTCGGCCTCCCATCCCTCCTCGCTCGCCTCCTCTCTTGACAACGTTTCCCCCAGCTCGGTGGCCACCACTTCGCCATCAGCCCACTCTTCCTTGGCATCCTCCTCCATCTTGCATCCACTTCCCCACTCAGAGGAGCATCACGAAAAGCAGCTGGTATCGCGGGACGAGATGAAACATGAGCTCGCCGAGGCCCGCGAGCGCGTTGAGAAAAAGGAGGAATGGAGCACATTTGCGCATTTCAAGCGTCTCGC
This sequence comes from Tilletiaria anomala UBC 951, assembly GCF_000711695.1. Taxonomy (NCBI): domain Eukaryota; kingdom Fungi; phylum Basidiomycota; class Exobasidiomycetes; order Georgefischeriales; family Tilletiariaceae; genus Tilletiaria; species Tilletiaria anomala. Next base: position 117,450 of record NW_013546979.1, read on the forward strand.
CGACACAGACGCCGCAGTAGATGACGCTTCTGCATCCCAGGCCGCGGGGAACAGCCAAGCCGGACTGTCCGAACTCGGCAAGGAAGAGGACCAGCAGGCGCCCGAAAACGTGGGCCCGGAGGTGGATGTCGAGCACGGCCAAACAGGCAGTCCGCACCTCGTGCTTCAGGCGACCGTCACGAGCATCACCGACTCTCACGTCGTCGTCACCCCCGCTACGCGCGACGATCCGCTTTTCGACTCCCTCACTGGCGGCAGCTGGAACTCGACCAGGTCTGGCTCCGCGGCCACAATGGCGGCGGCAGCCGTAGCGGAGGGCAAGAGCAAGCTATGGGAGATATCTTCCTTCTCGATCCCTTACTCGCACCTGATCTACGCTCTTGGCTCACACCTCCCGGACCCGCTGCGCACTGAGGCGCGCACCAAGCGCGAAGGTATGGACTGGATGAAACGCATCCAGGCGCGCGTCGAGGAAGCTGCAGAGATCGTTCTCGTTGGCGGCGGCGCACTTGGCGTTGAGTTCGCTACAGACATTGCGTCCGTGTACGCTGACCGCATGCTGCGTCCCGGCGAGGACGCCGCGCGGGCGTGCGACGCGCAAGGTCGCCGCAAGAAGCAAGTCACGCTCATCCACAGCCGTGCGCATCTGCTACCCAATTTTGACCCGCGCGTGCACGACTTTGCGCTCGCGCGGCTGCAACAGCTCGGCGTCCGCGTCGTTCTGGGCGAGCGCCTCGCACTGACGCAGGGGTGTCCCAAGGGCAGCACCGTCAGCGTTGAAGAGAATGCGGAGGCGCTCGCTACTCAGCAGCAGCAACCAGCACCTGCAGCCGATAAGGTCGATGAGAACTTTGCCAACGCCAAGCTCCTGAAAGACACAGCCGGGCACAGCATCTCCGCTCCTGCCAATGACGGGCACCACGAGCGTAAGATCATCCGCACCACCGGCGGCAAAATCTTCTCTGCAGACCTGCTCATGCTCTGCACAGGGCAGCAGCCCAATTCGGGCCTCATGGCGCAGCTCTCGCCGTCCAGTGTGGACCCCAAGACGCGCCTGGTCCGTGTACTGCCCACGTTGCAGGTCGCTGTACCCGACCCGAGGGACGCGGCGCAAATGCCCTTCGAGATGCGGCCGCCTTGCGGCGATTGCGACTGCTTCCTCGACCGAAAAACCGCCGGTGCCGAGCGCGAACAGCAGCAACAGCAAGGCAGACTCGATGGTGACGCCTTGCCTATGAAGCATCGGCGTTACATCGAGGGCATGCACAACGTCTATGCAATCGGGGACGTAGCCGATGCATTCGGTGCTATCAACGCTGGCTACCAGGCGTGGAGCATGGCAGACGTCGCCGCAGAGAACATCCTGCGCGATCTCGGCGTCACTACATCCACGAATGTTCCTGACGCAGAAGCCGATGCGGACACGGATGCGAATGCCGGGGCGGACGACATCTCGGGCGCAAGCGCCAGCTCGCCCCTGGAGCTGCAGGAGTTCGACCCGACGCCAACGATGCTCAAACTGAGTCTTGGCCTCGGCAAGATGGTCTTTCAAGGCGGGCCCGTGACAGACCCAGCGAAACCAGACAAGCCGCCGCGGCCTGAAGTCACACTCAAAGACGACCCGCATGACTTGGCCGTCGAGGGCGTCTGGAAGTTCATGGCCAAGGCGTCGACGGATGATTTGTATTTGTGATTGTGCACTATATCATATCACAGCTTAATATAGTATATGAACCCTTTCCCCATGCTTCACTCTAAAGTTGCCTGGCTAATTTTCTCAATCTATAATGATTCCCCAGAACGTTGGCAACTTCTTGCGTCGGCTGATCGCTGCAACTGCACGATGATGTGAACACGTAATCTGCCACTCGCGTGTAATACGTGCGTGTGATTGAAAGATACTGCACTTCTATTTAAGACGACAATCATGGTCTCTATGGTGCACTAATCTAAGAATGCTTCTAGTGCCGAGCCGACCGCTCGCCTTGTAACGGCGCCGGTTGCTGTATGGGAGAATACCCGCGCACAGTTTCCCGAACAGAGGAAGGGAAGGAAGGGGAGGAGAGCTACGAGGACTTCGCGGAAGTCGCCGCCTTGCCAGCGCGGCTATCGATGGGTTTTCATCAATCGGAAGGTAGAAGACGAACGACAAAAATTTAGTGCGCTGACCAGGATGAAGATGATGCGCCCCACATCGGCGTAAGAAAGCCTAGCTGCAACCTGCCGAGCAGGCGGCAAGCTGTCGATGCGCTGGACGCTGTGCAGGATGCCCCTGATGGCGTTGCGTCCCTCTACGCCAGGCGCAGGCGGCGCAATGCGAGCGTCCAAACTCTACAGAAGCACTATCTGCATCGTCGCTCCGCTCGTGCCTACGCCGATGACCTGACCCAGTGTTTGGAAGAGGTAGATCATGTCATTTGCGAGTCCAACTTCCTCGCACGAGACGGAGCCCATGAGCAGCATCGTGTTGCAGCCCGTTAAGCCAACGAACGCTGTTCTGAGCAAGAGGAGCTTGCAAAGTTTGCCGAACCAGGGGGCCGTCCAGAACCTCAGGTTCCGCAAAAGAAGATCGGTAGTGTGGCGTACGCCGTTTGCAGACGCCAGTGGCGGCCCGTACGCTTAATGATGTTGCCGGCGCTGATGCTACTGCTGGCGGTGAGCGGCGCGATGGGCATGAGGCGCAGTCCGGACTGACGTGCGCTGTAGCTTCACACGGCGTTGAGGTAGAGCGGCAGGAAGAAAAGACCCCGTAGTAGATGTAGCTGCGATAAAGTAGACCGCACCGATACACGCCGGCGTCTTTTGTTCAAACAGATGCAGCGGCCTGAAAGGTTCGCTGATGACATAGCTTTCAATGAACATGAAGACAAAGCTCGAAGCCAGGAACACGAGTGCTGGGCCCCAAACATGTTTCCGTCCAGGTGGCCGGCATTTTACCCTTGGCTGGCACTTTCGAAAGCGCCCTCAGGTAGGCTAACGAGCCATCTAATCCCCTCCACAAGCAAGGCGCTACCAAGCCAGTCGATCCTGGCAAGCGTTTAGCGCAACATTTGATGTCTGGGTCTCTTCGGCCATGGGGATGCGGATGTCAGATCCGATGCACACCATGTTGTGCAAGTGGAAGGGGACCTGGTAGCTGAAAGCCGTACGCCAGCCGTAATGATCGTTGATGCGGCCACCATAAAGGCTGGCCATAGTGCCGCCAGAAGCAACGATCCGGATGAGATGGGGAGCAGTTCAAAGATTCTTGATGTTTTCCCTAAAGCATGCGTCCTGCAAATTCGCAATGTTGGGAATACCCTGAAATAGCCCTCTCTGCCTCAGGGAGACCAACTCCTTCATGATAATGCTGGTACGGGTCAATACGCCATCGGCGCCGACGCCAGCTAAAGCCTTAGCGAACAAGAAAGCCTCAATGGTCGGTGCCACTGCACACCTGGCCGTCCCTACCTTTGAAGAACACGAACCCAACGAGCATGGGGATCGCCCGACCGATGCCATCCGAGAGGCAGCCGTATAGCGGCGAAAAGCCACAGATGGACCGCAAGAAGCATGTGCCGAGCCATGAAGCGCGATCGACGGCGTTGAAAGAGGACTTGATAGGATTGATGAGCGTCAAGGCTACTGTGCCATCGAGTGTGGCAAGAGAGAACGAGAGGCAGGGGGTAGGAAGGGGGAGGCGACGACGTGATGCTCGTTCCCGGCGCATCTATCCGCTCTTTCTGTTTGCGCGCCTGAAGCAAGCTGAAACCCGATATCGCGCGAAAGTGCGATGGTGGGGAGTTCAAGTCTGCCCTTGGAGATAAGAAGTCCGAAAAAGGTGTGGCCTCTGAGGCGGGCCTGGGAAAATAAGTAGTTAGTCGTGTTTCCGGAATCTTTAGATCAGGAGATGAGTTCGACTCCGTTTAAGAAGCTGCTTGATCCTGCAAAGCGGTCGTTTTCGAACGCTCGGATTGCATATTGGCTTGTCAGCTCGTGCTCAGTGTATACACGGAGTAGATAAATGTCGCACCGAACGCGCGTGGGGAAGCGCAATGTGCATTAGGTAAAAGTTTGTGACATTGATCTGTACAGTTGAGAATCAGGTTCTCGAAAACGCTCAGACGAATAAGCCGATGTCAACAGGTGGGGTTGTTGGATGTCGCACGACGATGTCCATTACCTAACGTCGGCGTCGCTCACTTCACGGTTCCACAGCTTCAGAACCTCTGGCTCGACAAAGTTGGATCCACCTGACACCTGAAAGCAGCTCTCTGACGCCGTATTGGTCGTCCAGCAGGTGACACCTGAGACCACTGCGGATCACTGCGACCAAGCTATCCCACAGACCTTCACGAGTGAGGGAGTGAATGGATTTCGAGACGGATCTCAAGAGGGGATGGTGGTGGAACTGGGCACTGCGCCACTGCCACTGCCACTCACTGCAGCAGCAGCCAACCGGTTCGAAAGAAGCAGCGCTTGGTTCCTCGCACCGTTGGATAGCGGGGAACAACCCTACTCTTTCCTCTATTTCTTCCCAAGAGTTTGGTTCCGAGTCCCGTCTTTCTCGGTTCTGAGTTGGGTGCTGACCTTGACTACCCTCCCTCTCGTCACTCGGTCGTTTCCTTGCAACCCAATGGGTCAATCTAATTTAACCCTTCGCAGCTTGCATCATTGATTCATGGATCGTCGACAAGCAGGGTCGAATACCGTGCCATACTATCCGGCTTAGGCCCGTAGTGCAAATATCAACTACTTGAATCATGTCGGAGCAAGCAGCACAGGCGATGGCGGACGTGCGCACATCGAGCAAAGGGCAGCCCGACTCGCTGCCCATGTTGGAGAGCCCACATACTGCCCTCTCGCAGTCAGCATTGATAAATCCGGCACAAGTCCAAATGGATGCAGATGGAGAAGAAGCGGCGGAGTCCGTGGAGGCGGAAAAAGGTCAATATGAAGATGTAACTGGAGGTGCCAAGACCGTCTACGGAGTCGCAAAGGCGCACAAGCACATCGAACCGGGGGACCTTGTCGTTCTTTTCATTGTGAGCTCCGAGGTCCTTTGCATGAGAAGCACCTCACTTATTCCATCCCGAAACTCTCTGTGCCTTCCATCAGAGCCGTCATACAACGCCAGTTCCCATCACAGTCACACCTGGAGAACAATTCATCAATACGTTTGGCGCCTTTCCCCATTCAAGCATGGTCGGACGTTCTTTTGGCAGTCGGCTAACTACACGCAATGGGAAAGGATTCATTCACCTCTTACGGCCAACTCCCTCCTTGTGGACACTTGCTCTACCGCACCGCACCCAAATTCTCTACCTGCCAGATATTTCTTTCATCATCTCCCGCCTAGGGCTGAGCCCTGGGGCTAAAGTGATCGAGGCTGGCACGGGGAGTGGAAGCATGACGCATGCGCTCGCAAGAGCTGTAGGCACAGGTAGGCAGCATGCAAAGAGATGGCGAGGCGTCGAGGGTATGGGAACGTCCGCGGGGAGATCAGCTCGCACATCACAATCACAAGGTCGCGACGGTTCACAGTGTTTATTAGCAAAGAATGGAAGGAACGGAGGGTCAGACAAGGAGGAGAGAGAGGGAGATGCTGGAGTAACACCGGCGCTGGATCTCACCCTGGAAGAGGCTGGTGGACCACTGGCCCAAGGAGAGGGGAGAGTTTGGAGCTTTGAGTTCCACAGCGAGCGTGCGAAGAAGGCTAGGTGAGTGTGTAGCAACTTTCCTCCACGCTTCGCCACTTACATTTACCTTCTAAACTCCCTTGGAAGCCGAGAATTCGAAGCTCATGGCTTGTGTCCAAATATTGTTGCCATCAATCATCGTAATGTCTGTAAATCTGGCTTTGGCTTGCCACCGTCCATGAGCGCAGACGCCATCTTTCTCGACCTTCCAGCACCATGGGAGGCCATTCCTTTCGCAAGGCGCGCGCTACGCTCCGACGTTGCCACCCAAGTCTGCACATTCAGCCCTTGTGTCGAGCAGGTCTTGCGCACTGTACAAGCCTTCAACGAGCAAGGTTTCAGCGACGTTCATACTTTCGAGTCGCTGACTCGGGATCACGAGGTTTTCACCAACTTTATGGGGCCATTGCGGAGTATCAACGCAGCTGTTGATAGGATCAAGCAGATCGAGAGGAACAAGGAATTGAAAAGACAGGACCAGATTGCACGCTCGGAGGTGAAGCGGAACAAGCGCGCGGCAGCGGGTGGTACAATCGAAGAAGCAGCACCTGCACCAGCTAAGCGTATGAGGCAGGAGATCAGCGGCACAGACGATGAGGTCATGGATGATTCAGAGGGAGTGCAGGAGCTCGCTCCACCTACAAGCTCCGATCAAGTCGGCAGGAATGGAAAGTTGGAGCTGGGAGAACCTACAAGCAACTTAGAGGATTGCACGGCTGCAGACGATGGAGAAGAGGTAGCAATCGTCCCAAGTGGCTCGAAAATTTCCATCGGTTCTGTCAAGCTGCAATCTGGCAACGTTCTCACGAGACCAGCAGGAGAGGTGAGAGACCGTTGCGACTTTAAGTGGATGCCGTGCTTTTTTAAACGCTGATGATATTTTTCGAACTATAAGATGCGAGGGCACACCTCTTATCTGACATTCGCGACGCTCAAGCCGCAGATGCTAGCACAGCGCCATTAGGAGACCAGGCACGAAGAGGAAGAGGCGTCTGGCAACAAAGCCGAGGCCTCGTCGGAGCCACGTGCCATGTAGCATAGCATATGTCGATTTTGAAACAGACAGAGCGTTGAGGTCATCCCAATGGCTTGGGCCTGTAAGGATTACGATTCATCACGAAACGGGCTATTCCCATTCTCTCAATACTTTGTTTGTAAAATGCTTACGTTAGCAATCTTTTGATTACGGCACGCCAATCACCCATTGGCAGTTCCCTATCTGACCCGTTCACTTCATCAACTCCCTCCCTATCCACACTTTGGAAGTCAGATGTCGATCCATTTTTGATTAATTGCTCTCCTCATCAAGGTTATTCCCAACCTACGACCCTCGAGTTTTCTACGAGCTTGCGGTGCCTTGGGATCCAGTGGCCACCCTAGCGAGAATCCAGTGCGCAGTTTTGAGCGTAGCCCACCCTTCTGCAAGCGCACATCAAAAGGTCAAACACCACATTCAGAACGTTTGCGCACTTCAAGATGGGAAGCAGAACGTGCTGTCGTTGCCTTCAGCGACCTCATACATCCCAATCTTTCGCAGCGAATTATTTCAATTTTCGGGTTTCGTCATTACGCAGCTTCTCAGGATCCGTACTGCGGGCCGCAAAGAGCATCAAGGATCCATCTCACCCGACTGGGATTTGGTACCACTCATTGAATCCGAGCTCGGGGCAACGTTGGGCGGTCTCCCTTCTGCCAGAAGCTCCGTCTAGGCCAGAAGCAGCCTCGATACTTGGTGTGCTATCGCAAACGCCGGGTAAGGGTTTTGAAAGCGCTCAGCCGTATGAGCTCGCAGCTTCCAGCGCAGATAATTTCGCTACGAATGCGGGCTTCGTCCAGCTTCTTCACAAGGTATTAAAGGAGGAGATCGTCCCGTCCGATCCGACTCTCGAATTTGAGGCGAAAAACAGGGAGAGCGGATGGGCACATATCACTGGCGAGTAGCTGCATTCGTGCTTGGTCTGATTGATTTTTTCTCATTGAGTCCATTTTTACTACCTGCTGCAGACTCACGCCATGCGCTCATGCCGGGTCGCATTGCCACCCCGGAGAATATTCTCGCGAGTATTGCTTTCACAGATTCCGCCGTTCATCCCGACTCATATCAGGCCAACGAGACCTACAGAGTCTTAACAAAGGCGGAGGGCTGGATACAGCTCAAACAGGAATGGCTGCAGAAGGTTCGTAGGGCATTGTTGGAGAAAAATTAAGCAAATTTGCATTATGCCGAGTTAGCACCCCGTTTTGAATCTTTGTATCTTCGAACATCGAGGTTAGTGGTAGTCGACATGGTCTACCCCATTTCTTCATCGATCGCATCGCCGAGTGTCCCTCCTTGGCTTGAGCTATTCAGCGATAGCCGCCGGCGCACCATCTCGGCCTGTTCTCTGCCCGTCTTCTGAAGTGTCTTCAGCATTTTATTGGCTTCTTCTGCGAGTCCCTATTCAACCATCTCCCTTCGCCTTGCCTTTTGCAAGGCTTCTGTGTCCTTCTTGCCCTCTGCAGCGCCGCCTCCGCTGGGACAGCCCCTACCGCTCTTTTGCATCGTATTCGCCCCCTCGTCAATGTGAGGTGTTAGACGCGAGTGATCGGGCTGTGCATGGTGCGTTGCGGTCGATGTGTAATGGTCGTGATGTCGATTCACGAGCTGATGCGTCAAAGCTGACAAATTCACCATGCGAGGCATGGAAGCCGGGGCGAGGAGCCGGCCTGCCGAAACGCGATGGTGGCCAGAGGATGAGCTCGACACGCGATTTCACTAGACCAAGCGGCACCTGCGTACTCGCCAAGTATGTAACAAATTCCGGTCAGGAACTAATATTAATCAAACAGACGAGACGACTCACCAGCCCAAACTCGCGACTGTCATCGCTGTGGCCGATGCTTCGGCCTTTCCCTTTACCCTCACCAAGATGGGCACCCTCTTCTGCGCTTGCATCGCCTTCAACCCATGCATGTCCAGGAGGCACTCGGATTCTTGTTCTAATATCAACATTGCTGGGAAGCAGTGCCGGTGCAAGCGAATATTGAGGAGAGTGCAAAATCACAACATCCCCTTCCAACGCCAGGATCCTCTTGGTGAGCAGCAAGCTGGGGTCAGTTGGTGATCTGTGAGAGCATGGAGGATTTTAAGAAAGTTTCGCAGCGTTACAACTGCTTCCAGTTTAAGACATACGTGAGATGCACCACATCTCCAACACGGTAGTGATGCTTTCCGATAACCCAGCGATTCAGCAGTACGATATCAGGCCCGTGCTTAGTGCCAGGCTTTGCTGCTTCGGGGTTGAAGGTCGGCTGTGGTTTCCGTCAAATTATCAGTTCCATTTAACACAAATGACCAGCCGCAAATGTGATTCTTACAATCATGCTGCCACCTTTGACTTGGCCTATGCTAACGATATGGGAGACGACAAACGCCGCAACAGGCACCCATGCGGCCAGGTTGAGGGCCTTGCCCCATCGCCCTTGACGCCGCTCTTGCTTCTGCGGAAATGCAGATGTAGCTACATGTGAGTCTTCGTTCAAGTGTCGGCGTCCTTCTGGCCTAGTAGCGTCAGAAATGCTTGAGGGCTGCCATGCTCGCGGTTTGAGCAATGTCTCTGGCATCAGTTGCAGCTGCGTTCGTCTTGCAGCGAGCCAAAGGCAGTGCCGCCCGCGCATTTCGAAATTCCAAGCGTGCTACTAGCCTGCTCTTCTCGATCTGCGAAAAGCGATCATGCGTTGACATTTGCTACCCTCGGACCTTGGAACGGCTGCATGAATTGCGACTCCTGCTGAATCGCGCGTTCTAGAATCAAGATGCGACGGGGTGTGTTGAAGTGACATGTGAGTTTCGCCAAGGAAATATTACGTAATATGTAACACGGTGTTATACTCGGCTGGTCAATGGTACTGGTAATGGCTGTAATCTGTGGACTCGATGGGGCCAGATTGATTGCTGATTTCTCCTCTTGACTGAGTCCGGGTTCACTCAGCGAAGTAGGTTGAGGAGGTCCTTTGGGCCTTACTCTCCTGGAAGACGCATCAAATTCCCAGTGAGCACGTAGTCTCCAGCACACCTTCCTACAACGTAGGTGAGAACCTGTTGCCTGGAGCAGCGTGTCAAGCCTCCGAGGCTCTTCGAGGGCCAT